>NW_009225001.1:31365-33468 GCF_000690835.1 Fulmarus glacialis
CGCTGCGACCAAGTAACTAGAGATAGGACGAGAAGAAATGGCCTCAAGTTGCACCAAGTGAGGTTTAGACTTGACATCAGGAAAAACTTCTTTACTGAACGAGTGGTCAGGCCTTGGAACAGGCTGCCCAGGGAAGTGGTGGAGTTACCATCCCTGGAAGTATTTAAAAGACGTGTAGATGAGGCGCTTAGGGACGTGGTTTAGCGGGCATGGTGGTGTTGGGTTGATGGTTGGACTCGATGATCTTAGAGGTCTTTTCCGAGCTTAATGATTCTATGATTCTATGATTCTATTCTAATTCCTCCTCTGTATAATAATCTGTGAAATAATGGGGGTAGCATGAGGTTAAGTATGTTAAAATTGTTAAAATATGTTAATTTGTGAACCATTTGGGTAATCCCATTTGGTGATGGGGACCTTGCCAGTGCCTCGGGAAACAATTCCCCAGATCTGTGTGGCGCATACAACTGTGAATCAGTCTAGAGAGATCAGTCAAGAAAAGAATCACAGCCATTGTGCCAAGTGGCAATGGAAAAAAAATCCTCCTAGGATCACACTGACAGCTTTGGCTTTACCTTCAGAAAATCTTCAGATTTCATGAGTCCAGTAGGGTCACGAAGATAGAAAGGTTCATAGAAGTGCTTGGTAGTGATAAAACACAGATGTAACGCTTGTGATGGAAGAGTGAATAGTCCTGGTGTCTGCTCTCGTTTCTTTCCCTGCAATTGTAATTAGTGTACCTTGGTCACTGTCACTAAAGATTCATGCTCAGACACATGGGGAAAATTGTGCGTGTCACTACTACTTCCTTTAATCGTATCAGATGCACATTAACTGGCAGTGTCTAGACACTTGAGTCTTACAAAGCAGCATTTAAATCTGAATCGGAGAGAAAGAACATAGCTGCTAAAACACAGCCCTTCCTCTCTTGATTCATCTCTGCATTCAGTCTCTGCATTTTAGAGTACATTGACTTTTCTAATTGTTGTTATTTTACAACGTCTTCTTTAGTGCATAATGTTTTAGGACAGTGCCTTATGAATTAGCCATTGGTGACTGCAGAGTTGTTGCAACCATTAGTTTTTACAGTACTGTAATTGTTTAGTAAAGGCAATCACCTATTGCTTTTATAATCAATTTTTACTGTTCAGATCACATTTGCTCTAGTTTATTTCATTACTATGCACCTTTTCCAGTTGGGCTTATGCAATTTGCCAAGTCATGGTCACAGATATAATAATCAACGTTTACTTTATTGCCTGAAAGGCAGGTGAGAGGCACGGTTTTGCCTTAGTTTCCATTAATAACATAAGGCTTGCACTACACAATACCATGGGATACATTTGAGAGAGATGTTGGATTTGCCAGGTAATGTTTTTTTCTAATGGGGAGGTTCAGAAAGCTTTTTCCTATGTCTTCAGAGAATAAATTAGAGAAAAGCATGTGGCACAACTGTTGCCTCAGTCTTTAATAGTAAGACCAGTTGTTCTCGGGGTACCCAGCCCCCTGAGCTGGAAGACAGGGATGCGGATCAGAATGAAGCCCCCATAATCCAAAGGGAAATGGTTAGCGACCTGCTACACCACTTAGACACAGACAAGTCTATGGGGCCGGATGGGATCCAGCCAAGGGTACTGAGGGAGCTGGTGGAAGTGCTCACCAAGCCGCTTTCCATCATTTATCAGCAGTCCTGGCTAACCGGGGAGGTGCCAGTTGACTGGAGGTTAGCAAATGTGACGCCCATCTACAAGAAGGGCCAGAAGGAGGATCCGGGGAACTACAGGCCTGTCAGTCTGACCTCGGTGCTGGGGAAGGTTATGGAGCCTGAGTGCCATCACACGGCATATACCGGACAACTAGGTGATCAGGCCCAGTCAGCATGGGTTTATGAAAGGCAAGTCCTGCTTGACGAACCTGATCTCCTTCTATGACAAGGTGGATCCACTTAGTGGATGAGGGAAAGGCTGTGGATGTTGTCTACCTAGACTTTAGTAAAGCCTTTCCCACCATTTCCCTGGAGAAACTGGCTGCTCATGGCTTGGACGGGCATACTCTTCACTGGGTAAAAAAATGACTGGATGGCCAAGCCCAAAGAGTTGTGGT
>NW_009225002.1:0-34036 GCF_000690835.1 Fulmarus glacialis
CTGAGGGGGCAAACGTGGCGAGAGGGGGTCACTTGTGAGGGGAGGGGGTCCCCAGAGGGGGCTTAGCTTATGGGGCGAGGGCGTCCCCTGAGGGGACCGGGGCTTTAGAGCCCGGAGGCTCGTTGTCCCTCCTCAGGGTCCCTCAGGAAGTCCTTGGGAAGCCGGGGAGATGGGGACCTGGCGGCGGGAGGAGAAGCGGGGACCGAGGCGCCCTGTCACCCCTGAGCGAACAGCAGGAATCGGATCTAAGCAGGAATCGGATCTCGCTCAGGAAGAGATGCAGAACCGCGGTCTCTGGGTCTGTGCTGGCCCAGGTATTGGCATCTAAATCAGCACTGATACTTACAAGTCAAAATACCTTGCAGTATGGTTTTTTTTTTAGTCCTACTCCTTCATGTAGGGACTTGGCACTATAAGGATTGTTCTGTGCTATGGAAACAATAGATGACAGCTTAGCTGTTCCTCAGCCGAGTTATAGCTCACTTGTTATTTTTTTTTTTATCGCGAACAGTCTTCTAATGAGGTTATGAAACGAGCCTGTGTCACAGCTAAGTCCCACCCATCCGCTGTGCTGCTGAGATAGGCCACCCATGATTTCATCCTGGGGAAATGGGGGTGACCGATGTAGCCCTCACCATTGCCATCCAGCTGCTCCAGAGACACTTGCAGCTTCTGCTTTATCTGTCAGGTTAGATGCCTGATAACCTTCAAGTTTTCCAGACTTCTCACCACTAGAAAAAGAAGAAAGGCTTTTTTTTTTTCTTTGTTTTATCCCAAGAAGTTCTGCCAAAGGGATATGTGTATCTGTGATAACTTTCTTCCAATTCTTGTATTTTCAGCCCTACCCAAAGGAGATAGCTTGAGTGAGTACCTGGAAAATGTTTCTGCTAAAGCCAAACAGGCTCCAATAAACAGGGAAAAATCAGCCCATTGTCCATCAGTTTCCTTCTGGTGGAAATACTTTTTTATACTTCTGAAACTATCTGTTAGAGATGTGTCTCTATGTACTTACAAATAGTGAAAACTTAAATGTGTAGAAGCCAGTAGCATGTCCTTGTAAGCCCTGTAAAGAAGAATGGTTGTGCTTTGAAGGTGGTGTGCTTCTTTAAGGCAGTAGGGATTTATTCTTAGTATTATCACAGACTACTAGGATGATATTTCTTAATGTCTCTTTTTGTTCTCCATCCCTGAAAAGATCGTAAGGTTTTTGTTCAGTGTTAGAACATAGGATGAATTCACCAGGGCGTAGAAAATGCTGAAATAAGCACTATAGAAGAACTAATTAATCAATATATTTCAAATTTTTTCTTAGTGAAAGTATGGAAACCGGAAGAATATTTTAGTCTCTCTACAGCCACTCTTGCAAACTGCTGCTTTGAGTGCTGTATTGCACAAGTATTTTGTATTTATTTATTTATGATGCTTTCAGTTAACCAGCTGCTGTTTTTAACTGCTGTGGGATTCCTGTTTGACTACATTTTATTGTTAATTGGTAAGAAATGTAGCTCAAAACGGTTTCAAAGCTTTTTGAATTAACATTATATAGTAATAATAAAACGAGTGTTCTGTGAAAAAAGTAAGCCAAATATTACACTGACAAATGGCAGTCTAACTCAGTGGGTCTCAATTTTATTTTTTGGGGGGTGTGTTTCTTCCAGTGAAGGCGCAGATCCCCATTCAGCAGACTTAAATACATTGATAATAAGCCCTTTCACAGAAGTCTCAAAAACTGTCTGTCGAGCCTCAGATTTAAAAAACCAACCAACCAAAACCCAACGACCCTGTTCTACCTGGAATGTGTTGGATTCAGACACTTTTTACAGCCCAGTCTAGATGTGTGATGCACTGCTCGGAATCTCTTTGATTTGTAGGAGTCCCAGCAAGTGCAAGGCGGAATAAATAGCACCTGTTTGCAAGCATAGCACAGGACCAGGAAGAGAGGTTGGCTGTGGAATGCTAGCCCTTTCTGGGGTGTTTTGGCTGAAACAACTGTTTCTTTTCAATCAAATTCTGTTTTTTCAAACAACAAAGTCAAATGGCTTTTTAAAATATGAGGGTGATGCTTACTTCTTTGTATTTTCAGGGTAATGTCATTCTTGAGCCTAAGATATGGAAAACTGTGACGTGGTGAATACTGTGCAAGAAATCCCTTCATCTTCTGCAGACTCTGATGTTAAAAATACTCATAGCTCTGTCTGTAACTTGAATTGTAACAGGTAATGTGTTGAAGGAATTCCTAACAAATATTTTTATTATTTTTGTTTTGCTTAGTTAGTATGCTTTTACAGTAACATTGTTACTAAGGTGAAATAATATGTAATACTCTGCAATATATTTTAGGGTTTTTTAAAATTTGCAGGTATAATCCTTAATGAGAAAAGCCTTACTGAAAGAACTGTCAAGTCTTCCTTAAAAACTTAGTAACTTCCACTGCCTTGTGTCTCTTAGAATGGGGAAGGGGAAAACCTGTCTTGGATAAATTGTAAGAGATCATTCTTTGGAAAGATCGTGCATTATGCTAAGTCATTTGTAGAGAACAGCAGCTTAGAAAAACTGAATTGTTTCTCTGTTCAATGCCCAAGGTATTCCCAAGTGAATAAGAAGCGCAAATACGGACTAATGGCCTAAGTCAGAGATTAGGAGAGGTTCTTCTTGACCGACCTGTTAAGATGAGAATTACAAGTTGCTTACTGCATGTGTAACTTCTCAAAAGGAGGCAGTAGTCTTGGATTTCATAAATCATTGTTACGCAGAAGCTTATATCTGTATATCTCAGAATCTACGAAGAAGCAGATAGGTTTGATGAAAAGCTGTATTTATTGATGTTTGTACTAGTGAGCAGTGATGCTGTGCTAATTATGCTGTCTCTCTTCTTGGAAAGCTACTGTGTTTTAGTAGTATGTAGGATAAGAATGAAGCATGCTTTTTCTTAAATGAAAGACATTTTCTTGAAAACCATCCTCGTTCTTGTGAAGGTATCAGGATTTTTCTTCAGCATGATGAGGGCCACAATGTAAATTAAGTGCATAATTCTTTTATGGCTGCGTAGCATATGTAGTATATTATTTTGGCCACTATGTTGGACAACTGGCACAATAAATAATTGAAATGTTTTTTTCCTCATGTTTCACTAGAAGTCCCTCATCCAATCCCAATGGAGTTTCTGGTTACTCAGGGAATACCAGGTCCTCATTAATGCCTGGTTCTGTTGAGCTACTTGCCTCCTTTATGCAAGATATCCAGAACATTGGAAATGCTGACTCAGAAATTGTGAAGAACTGCGAGGTATTTGATATTAAGGTTTATTTAAAAAAAATTTAATTATATTAATGTATTGGCTTCGCATTTTGGAAGACAGATCTAATGATTATATAGTTTATCAGTAAGATCTATATATGTTTATTCTTCATGATGGGACAAATCCTTTTACAATGTATGAACTAATCACGTGGATGGATTTTATTATAATTTTATCTTAGCTTTTTACAATATCTTGGCTTTTTATCTTTTTTATTTGTAGTGTTTTACAATACAGATGTGAATTTTTTTTCAAAGTTACAGTACTTAAAGATTGCAAGTTTCTGAACTGAAAAATTTAAACCTTTAAAATTGTAGCACTTCAGACTGGTCTGAAATGATCCTAGAAATTAGAAGTTTTCTTTCTAAAAATGGCTCTATTTTAGTTGAATTATTTATTTATTCCATTTGTAAAGATGTGTAGATGATTAGTTTGTTTCCAGATTTAAAACAACACAGAAATCATGATGTAGGTTCAATGAGCTAATTCTCTTAAACCCTTTTTTTTTAACGTTGGTTTTGTCCTTTTTTATTTTAAATTTATCATTATTTTTAGTCTCCATAAGGAACATCAGGTTTCCACACCATGGGTTTGTTCCTGCAGAATTTTTGAGCTTTCTGGCTGTGGTCCATCAAACTGTCTCTTGACAGATGCTTAATTTGGGTGCTCTTTAACAGCTCCAAGAAAAGAATATAGATGTCTGTGTCTAGGCACATGCGTTCTGTGTCCCGTGTCCTATGCTTCAAGTATCAGGCTCCATAAACATTAGCATAAAATAGTTTTTAAAATTCAGATTTTACCACACTTTAGGAATCCTATATATTTGATTTTTTTTAATTACCTTTTTGTTTTCACTAAATAGTTATGCATCATGACCTTTAGCTGGATTATCGAAGGGAAGAATTTCTTATTGAAGCGAATGGTTCACTGGACGTAGGGATGTTTAATTATCAATTTTAAAATTGCCTATAATTTATTGAACTGGGATCAGCCTTTCCAAAATTTGACTGTACTTTCCTGCCAGCTGTTTCTACTTTTAAGTAATTGATTTTTTAAAATGGAATAACTCTCTTCCCTTGTTCATTTGTTTGTTTGTTTTTTTTGAAACCAAACTTAAATTGTAGAGATGTGTTATCTTGCTGTCTAGAAGGACCTTTTTTTAAGTGAATGTGTCCATAGTGAATTGTTTCCATTGATTGACATGATAGGGGGCTGCATGTAGAGTGGGGTGGACAACCACAGTGCTTTTATTAAACTTGGTATTACATCAACACCTAAGTATAAGATTGAAAAACTATTTTGTAGCTAGAGTAAAAGGTAAGAGATGCAATATGACTGTACTTTAATTATTTTACTTTGTGATTTAATAGACAAGGTGGCTACAGTTATTGAGACTGGTAGAAAAACAATGTCAGGAACAAATAGTTGCCCAGCAAGAGCAGTTCCACCATCAAATTCAAGTAAGTAATGATTTGTTCATGTAGGTAGGTTAGACTGAATGTTTCTTTTCTCTCCCCCCCTCCCAATCCCACCCCGCTCCAAAACAATGCAATATGGTCTCTGGCACTCCTACGTTTTTCTGTAAGTATATTCAGACGGGCAGTTAATGGCAGTGGATGACTGGAATGCAGATTTACAGGATGCATATTTGAGACAGCCTTGGCTAATTAACAAAGTAACTGGTAGGAACCGTTTCAGAAGTGAAGATTCTTGGATTACTTGTTTTCAGTTGTTTTGTTTTCACAAACATTTGGTTCAGTATGCCCACACAATAACTGGATTTTGTAGGTACAAGCTCGTTTTTATTAACTGTTAGACTGTATCATTTCTCATTTAATTGTAGTTTTCTCTTCATTAGAAAATATTATGCAACTTGTCATTCCCTCATCTGACAGTATATAGCATAGGAAAACATTCACTGTAATAGCAAAACACTTATTTCAACCTTCAGTTGAACAGTCTCCTTTCTAAGAATGAAAAATGACCCATGTGAAGATTCACATTTTTGCTGAACCATATTTATCCATCAAAACAGAAAAATGTATATGTATGTGTAAGTCAGTAATTCTATAAATATATAATGCTTAATATCTTCATCATTTTGGTTGCTGTTTTTCCCTTCCCTTTCCTGATGCCCTCTACACTAGTAGTTATCAACAGTTCCTGAACTGAATTAACAAGAGGTACTGTCCTTTTATCCTATCTCCTGTTTCTCCCCCCTCAACTCCCCACCTTCCCCACCATCTTGTTATTTTTGTCCCGCCAGTGTTTCCTTACCCTTGTATTTCCTTCCTCTTACCGTAGTGGTTTGATTTACTGGTTGCTAAT
The DNA here is from genome assembly GCF_000690835.1 of Fulmarus glacialis. Lineage (NCBI taxonomy): Eukaryota > Metazoa > Chordata > Aves > Procellariiformes > Procellariidae > Fulmarus > Fulmarus glacialis. The sequence goes on from NW_009225002.1 coordinate 5,627, forward strand.
CATAGTCTTGACTAATCCATTGTGTTGGCTTTGCCAGTTTTTGTCTTTCTTAATAGGAAAGGCTACCTCTGGAAGAGCTGAGTTTGTGGTATCAGCAGGGACTTACTAACTGCATGAATTGCCACACTAAATACAAAATCAACAGCTATAACTTACTTTCAGTTGTATGAGTGCATTAGATAAAATAGATGGAGCTATTCCAAACTTAAACTGGTATGCCAGTGACCTCGTGAAAATACTGAAATACAGGCAAATGAACGCATTCTAATAAGAATAATAAAAAGACAGAAATAATAATCTACTATTTGGGGTAGAAAAGCAAGATGCTGCATTAGCATTGACATGACTCTGAGATAAAGCTTGCTCTATGCTGTGTTTCAAGACCAACTGTGTTTATAAAAAAATACATCTTCATCCATGTGAAAATATGGATCAAAAGACCTTGAGTTCATTTTGGAATCAGTGGGGTCAGTCCTTGGCTTAAGTGATTTATACACTAGAAGACAAGTGTGCTAATGACAAACTATCACCACCTCAGATCATCCTAAGATCAGACTTTATTGAAGAGGATTTAAGAAAAAAGTTACCTACGATCCCAAAACTGTAGAAATGTCATCTTATTTTTCCCAGGTCTTTTCTTCTCTTGGAATTATTTGTGACTACACAAAGAGAAGTAAAAATGCTATTTAATTGGAATAGTAGCCTTTCACTTTTCCCACACAAGATATTAATGACAAAAGATTAAACATCAGCAGAGAATCTGATCAGTTTGCCCCCCCCCAATTGTGTTTCTTCCTTTTGTTCTCCCTTCCCTACCTGCCTCAACAGAGTTGAATCACAGAATTAAAACGCAAATGATTGCTGCAGTCATGACTGAAGTCATTAGCACAACAAAAAAACTTCGTTATGGCAGAAAACTTCATCCCTTTTTTTTTGTTTTGTTTGGTTTTTTAATAGACTGAGCTGAAATTCAATTGTTAATTCTATTGCAAGTTAATAAAACATATGAGGCTTGGTTCTGACTAGCATTACATGTAGGTTCCTCTGAAATTAAGTCTTATATTTTATTTCTTACTTTCAGAGAACAAATTATTTGTGTTCAATTTGTGCTTTCCACTTGCTATTCATATGTGAGTAATGTACTGTAGTTCTGTGAAAAAACATTAGTAGAGTTCCATGTTCTTAAAATTATTGCAAATTATTGCAAGTTTTTTTTTTTTTTTCCCCTCATCCCTGAGGGAATTAGTTTGAAATACGTTCTTGAAAACAACTATATACTCTGGTCTTGTAATGTGTAATAAGAGTGTGTGTTCATGCAGAGCTCAGTAATCTCAATATAACTCTGCAGAAGTGCTGATCGCTGGCCAAAGGACATAGCCATGGGCACTAGCATGAAGTCTTTTCATAGCCCTTTTCAAAAGCATTAGTTGTTTCTCAGAGCTGTTTCAGTATACAACTGTAAAACTTTAAAAAAAACTACTTATCTAATATACTGAAATAACTCTTCACAGACATTGTAAACTAAAGAGTAAGTCACATGTTAAATCTAGTGATCTAGTTCTAGGTTTGCTCCACTCCATCAGATACCAAAACAATCAAAATGCAGATCTTTTTATTACATGAACTGCCTAGTAAATATTATCTAAATCAGATATTTTAAAGACAAGTTTTATGCAAATAATCTTACAGAGGTACATTATTCCTTTTAGCATAATGGAGTAATGGTTTATACTGCCATTAAAGCATCCTTGCAATCTTTAAAAACGTATATCCAAGTTACAAATTTTTTCAGACCTAAATTTAGCAAAAGACACTTGTCTGCTTCTAATGACATACCTAGATAGTCTATAAGCTGGCTGGTAAGTAACTATAGTTATGAAGGCATGTAGTGAATACATGCATGCATGGTTTTTTACATTAATAAAGGGCTACTGAGACCTGTAATTCACTGCATGGAATTAAGGATTGTTACCATGGCCATTTTACTGTTATGCACACTATGCATATATCTACTTAATGCATGAGATGTCTACACATTGAAAAAATTGAGTTATTTGAAGTAAGTATGCTAATTGTCTCACTAATAACATGAATTAAAGATGCATCAAAATATAAATGTAATTTGTGGCACAATCTCATAGGAATTTTGCCTTTTGTTTTCCTGTAGCTGATTCAGGATGAGATAAGGCAGTTAGTGAAATTGCAGAGCAGCAATTGGGGTGCCGGCAAGAGCAGAAGTTTGCCTGCCAAGCTTACAGACACTTTTTCATCACTAGAAAGTCAAATGGGGATGCGTTCTGAAGTCTTTGAAGAAAATGAGTGTATTGTCAATCAACTTAGATCTAATGAAGCAGAAAGTCAGCCAAATGCATCTGATCTGCATCAGGAATGTTTTGCAAATGATGCTTCAATGAATAGCGGGTATGGTACGCTTTCTGCCTCCGAACTGAACCCTAGCAAATCTAACGACGTTAACAAACGCACAGACTACATGGACAAAACTTTACAAGGACAGGGTGATGCAGCAGTATTGCAGAGTGACGCAGTTGTAGCCAGTGTTCAAAATAAAAGAGAACTTGTCCCCCAAAAAATAGAGGAAAATTTTTCGTCAGGAAGGAATGATATTTTAGTTTTTCCTGAGAAGCTCAATGTGGGAAAAAAACCAGGTAAGTGATAAATTTTCAAATATGTTAATTTATTGTAGACGGTCCCCATTCAGTAAACAACTGTTGGTAACTGGAAACATGCAAGAATTGAATGGAACCTCTTGATTGTAAAAAATACTATGCTGCTTGGTAGATAAAGTTATTTGTTTAGCCTGATGTTTCTGCGTGATGCATATTTGCATCTGCAGTGTTTTTCTGTTGTAGATAGGTTGGGGAAAAATATGAAAATCCACTTTCTTCTACAAATATGAGCTAAGATACAGTTTGCATATAGTGTTTATCTGTGCACCAGAATTTTAGGTGCTGATTACCAATTTTATATTGGTAATATATTGGACTGATATTTTGCTATTGTGCTCAACCAGTCTTTTTTGTGAGCTTGTATGCATGCATTACAGTAATAAATTGTATCAGACAACAGCCAAACATGTTTGGGTTTTTATGGGTTTTTTGGTTAATCTTTGTTTTGCTCTATTCAATAGGTGGGTGGATCTACCAAGATTTTTTTTGAAAGATTTGGCAATAATACTGACCAAGCACTACTCTAGTTGCACAGAACTTAACAATGTGCTTTAGTCTCCCTGTCAGACTAGGCTGTAATGGCAGTAGCTTCATGTGGTCACGAGCAGTATCAGAGGTCTTGTGGGCAGCATGTTGTCTGTGAGTCCCTGATAGTAGTTTGCAGAGATAAAAACTTTCTCTCTATTGGGAAAACAGAGAATCGTGAAAATGAACGTGCATTTTGCTAGTAGATAAAACACAGAACCAGCTTTCTTTAGAGAATTTGGTTTGGAAATGTCTTATTTCAGCATTTAAAGTAGATCTTAACCTAATTGATGTGTATGTTCTCTTCCTCCCTTCTGCTGGGGTTTATTCCAGTGTTTGATTCATGTTGCACAGTTCCATGAGGTACTGTAGTTGCAATTCATGGACTGCCAGGGAAATGTAGAGCTGGAGAAGCTCAATTCAAGAGTGTTTTTCAGTTTGAAAAACCTTTGTAAGACAACTTTTGAAATCATTCATGTATGGTTTTTTTGTCCTTTTTATAAAAAAATACAAGTGTTTTTCTTTGAAATTGCTTTCTGTTTTGTATTATGAACTCAGTTTGAAGGAAGAAAGGGTTCAAACCAAAGTGGAATAGTTCAGTTAACCCAAACTGTGTTTGTTGTTGTTTTTTAATTTTTAGTTGTAACCTTTTTTCATTCTTCCCACTGTATATCCCAAACTGGGACAATATGTAGTTTTTCAAAATGTCACTTTTTAACAAAATGGGAAAACTGTTCCACATCTACTTCTAAGAAGAATTTCAGGATGTCTCTTTTTGTTTTTGTTCTTCTACTTTTTTTTTTTTTTCCCCGTTTCTTTCTCTATCTTGTTTTGATCTTTCTTATCCTTGAAGATTCTCTTGAGTTGGAAGGCATCCTTAGTGTGTCTTAGCTGACATAATCTTTACAACCAGACTGATAACACAGTAAGAAAAAACACTGCATTTACATTCCAGCTTGATTTTGTGGTTTTGATCAGTATCTGCTTGTCCAGACGAAAAAATAGTTGCCTGGCTAAAAATATGGAGCTCTTTTTTACAATTTTTTTGTAGTAGGAAAGCCATTTTGATTATGGGTGCAGTTGATTAGCACCTTTCCTTTCAGTGATTTGTTTGTGGGTGTTTTTTGTTGTTGTTATTTTGTTTTACTTTTTAAAAAAAAGAGGCCTAAAACATTTCAGCGTTCATTCCTTCATATTGCATCTCAGAAATGCACAAAGGCAGTGGAGTTTTAGTGCCTGTGTTTCACCTTGAAGAAGAAATTGATTTCATGTCTCCACTGAAAAGGGCATATTTATTTACGGTATATGTGTGTGTTTCTTACCATCTAGTAAATCTTTAACATCATGGGCACAAAAGTTGAAACAAAACCAACCAAAAAGAATAAATGCTGAAGTAGTATGTGTGAACTCTATGCAAGAAAATGAGCAAGCAAATAAATTACCACTTGAGAATGTAAGTCTTTTTTTTATTTTATGATGTTTTTCTAATTTTGTTCTTGTCACTGGTATTTTTTCAGTGTTACAGTATGTTCTGATTCAGCAGGTACTTTCATACTTAGCTTTAAGCATTTGAGTAGTGGTGTTCCCATTCATATGTTTAAAGCTCATGTGAGCAGAGTTTATTTCTTGGATCATTCTATATTTACTCACATAGTTATTTTGGCTTATTTTATTCCTTGCCTAATTTTTGTCTTAACTTACCTAAGTGGCACATGTTCTTTCCTTTTAGAGATAATAGTCACATTCTCAATTGAAGCTTCAGGTCATGGTAATTTATTGTGCCCTGTAATTTGTAGAAGGAAACCTAGAGTCGAACCCTGTTATGGTGGCTGGCATGTGTAATTTCCATAACAAATTTTTGGAAGGATCTTTGATTTCACTGGTAATGTCGCTTTTAGTACACAGAACTCTTTGTGTCTGGAGGCATCAGCCACTTTTATCAGGGCAGATAGTATTCTTTCAGATTGGGATTTTAAGTTGCAGGGATCTTTTAGTTCAGTTTGGTTTGGGCTTTTTTAGTGTTCTTAGCAGTCTCTTCTGCTAAAATCCAAATGTGGGGTTTTTTATTTTTATTTTTTGTATTGTTTATGTAACAATAATACATTCTTTTATGCCCATGTATGAATATGATTTGGCTAAATTGAACTACTCCAACCAGTTACAGCACTGGTTACTAAAAGCAACCAACCCCCACAATAGACATTTAGAAAATCTGATTGGCTCTTTAGAACCATTTGTAATAATGCCTATTGCTGTGACTGCTGAATCGGCTCAACATACTTCTTTTGAGAAGGATTTGGTTCGTTCCCCCCATTATTCTTGAGTTAATAATTGTGTATGCCCACAAATCTGATTATTTTGGGAAGGGAAGTTTAATCACATATAATATTTCCGATCCAAAAGAACAATGCAACATGATTGTATGAGTAATCATCATACATGTAACTATGAAATTTTAGAATTACTTTCCATATATTAATTGTCACAAACCTCTTCCCTTATGCTATTTTTAAGGAAATAATTCCTGAAACTCTGTGAATGGCTCTACCTACAAGAGAATAGGAGACCTAGCAAATATGAATCACTTGATTCAAGGCAGGGTCTGTTTTCTTTCCTGTGGTCACTTTGAAGGTGATCCAGAAAGGGTAAGAGTAGCTGTTTGGGCTTGCTCTGTTTAGTCTTCTATTGTTAGTGGAAACAAGATGTTCCTCTAAGGGGATATTTCAAACCAGGAGTCAAATTTATTTGCTGTGGATTGTTTCTTTTCTCTCTCTGCTACAGGAGGGTGCCTAAGGAAATTAGTGCCAGAAATTCAGTTTTTGAAAATACTTCTATCTTTCTGTTCCTTTGTAAGAATTCAATTGATACTCCTTCATTTTCCTTTCTTCCTCCTTAGGCAAAGGAGAATACCTAAATAAAAACATTAAGAGGGACAAAATAGCCTTGAGGTGAGATAGTACTTCATGCAAAAACTTGAAAAGCTTTAGTTCTAAATTTTTTTTCTTACTTTTGTTAACTCAATGGTTACTATCCTGTTCTAGTCCTCAGTTGTATGAGCTGTACACATTTGCCAAGTAGCATGACTGTTAAGCTGCTGTAATGGAACAAAAAGTCCTCAGTACAGTAGAAAAGAGCAATGTGAGATGACAGTTGCTCTTGTATTGCTGTGTCATATCAATGACACTTCTTCCTTTGATTAAGGAAGAGGAGAGTTGTAGCGAATCTTAAATTATGTAAATTTTTTTCCATGTGTTGGTCCCACCCTTTTCAAAGTTACTTCTATAATTAGCTGGGGAGGTTGCTTAGAAAGTCTGGAGTGATGAGAAGAAGGGTATGTAGTGTCTTGTCTATCTGAGATGATAGACAGTGTTTACCTCCAAGTTTGTGGTAGGTGGAGTCATAACAGCTGAATATAAGAAATTCCAATCTTAGGATGAGGAAAGAGTAACACTTTATTGGTAAGTCATCCCTCTATATACTTGTACCTCTTAAGGAGCAAGAAAGTTCAGATGACTGTCCAAAATGTGTATTTTTGTAACAGTTAATCTCAAAAATGCTCCACAAGCAGACAGGCACATGACTTAGAAAATATGAGTATCTTTTAATTATGTGGCTTAGCTTAGTTCCCCTTTTGAGTGTGATTGCCCTGAATATAAATTGTATAGGTTTGGATCATGCTGTATAATTAAATTTAATCTCTTTGCTTAAAAAGACTAATAACATTTACATGCAATTTTTAAAAATTATACTCTTGATTTTTTTTTTCCCCCCTTGCCTTGCGATTTTCCTTACACATTTGTTTTTCCCTTGTAATTTTAGACAAACCTTACTGATGCTGCTTTGCCACGTTACACTTTTTACCTCAATCAACCGAATGAAAGTCCAAATTCCTTAGTGTCTGAAGCTTCAGGTATAGTTATTTTCTTGTACTTAAATGTCCTTTTCTTTTGAATTCTCACTTTTTAAAACTCTTACTAGAATTCATGTCCAATAACTTTGGGGAAGTGAGGAGGGTTTGAGTACTGACAAGCTATTAAACTTTGATATTGTGTAATTCTGCTTTTCTTGCTCTTGCTTTTCAAACTGATGGTACCTCCTGTGTATCATTGCTCGCAGATGTAGGACATGCAGCAATTTTTTTCTTCAAATTTGTCAACGTTTCAAAGCTGAGCTTTATGTTTAAAACTGTTTCATAATGTAATTACTATTAAAATTATGCTAGGGTATCAAATGATCTTTAAAATATTAGCATCATTGTTCTAGTAATCACAGGAGTGCATGGTAATAGAGGCAGAATTCCTGTAAGCCAAGGGCATGATTCGATAATTGTGTGAATAGACGGGGACGAAATAATGCAGTGTGTAATGCGGTGATTCTTTAATTGGGGGAGGGGGGGGGATGTGCTTTTTTGTGTTTTGGTATGGTTTTGCTTTTGTTGTTCTGGGGTTCATGTGTGAGGGGTGGTTGGTGGTGTTTTTTTGTGTTTTTGGGGGTTTGGTTGGTTTTTTTTGTGTGGGTGGTTTTTGGTGTTGGGGTGTTGTGGGTGGGTGGGTTTTTTGTGTGGTGGGTTTGTGTTTGGGGTTTTTTTTTTGTTGCCTTTGTTTTTTGTTTTTTGTTTTTTTTTTTTGTGAAAGCCAGACAACTAATTCACATATTTTGATTGTAACAGGGTGGATTCATTTCAGTAACAAACAGGGGCACAGAGATGAAGCCCTGCAAACTGTGTATATTTATTGCTTCTTCACAACCCATTGGGAGAGGGATATATATGAAATTGAAGTGGGATTGAGACTCTATCTGTTCCTCTTGTGCCATCCCTCTTAGTCCTGGTAGTCTATCTTTTTGCATGCTGTAGAGTGCTGTTGAGTACCAAACTGGAGAGCTTGTAGTATCAAATGGCTGTCTAGGATTATTCCTTGGGTAATACAAGTTTTAAGTGCTATCACCGGAATCAGTAGAAATATAAAAGTTTGTGGTAAATGAGGAGTTGTTCCTTGAACACCAAAGAGTAAATCTATATGTTTTCACTGGTTTATAGCTTTCATTACTGATGCTGTGTGATGTAATACTGGTCATGTTGCTTGTGCTTTGCATTGAGATTTTTGTAACTTCTGGTAAAAAATGCTTTAGTGAGATCCTTAAGCAATAGATGCAAATAATTAATACAGCATTCTTGTTAGCTGACAAAGTAATATTTTACTAATGGATTTTGGGATTCCTGTTCTATAGCCATGAGCTTGAAATTTGTAATTTTTTTTTGTTTTTTTCCTTTCAATGTTTCTTCTTATCAGGACTTTCATACTGGAAATTAGATGAAAAGGAGATGTATCACTCTTTACCAGAGAATTTCAGAAGTGAGTTTGCTGATATTTTCTCCACGAAAGTATCACCAGATGAGGTAAACTTTGTATGTGTTTTAGAAGTTGTCCTATAGTTGCTTGTTGTCTTTGCTTTTTTCTACGACAGCCCTCCAGGAGCTAACTTTTCTGTGAGAACTCTTTTGTTAGTTCAGTCTCTCATATTCTGTTTCTTCATTATTCATTTACCCCCACTAATGTCACTTGGAATTTATTGACCTTCTTTTGTCATTTAAAAGAAATTTTATGTATAGGAGATGAAAAGAGACTAACTGGTATATTAAAGGCGTATGTGCCTCATTAAAGACCCTTTTTTAAACCGGGTGCATGGAATAAAGCCTTGTTCTGTTCTGAACTGCTTTATTAGCTAAACCCACCCCAGAACTTGCCTTTATTAGCTAAACCCACCCCAGAACTTGCTTATCTGTATTGGGGATGGAGGATTGTGTTCAGAAAAAGTAATGTAGCAATTTTGCCTGTTGAAGTTGTCTTCTGCTGATGAAATGAAGTTGTCGTCATTGAAGGATATTTATCAGAAAAGACAAAGGGAAAACGAGCAGCTGCCAGACCAGAATTTTATGCCTTCTTCCCAGTCAAGTCACCCACCAGAGGTAACATTAATTTCTTTACTTCATGTCTCAGTTTGAAGATCCGATCGGTTACAAGCTGGTTTCACATTAATTGGCCCCTGCTGCCACCTCCAGTGTTATGCTGGAACAGCAATTTGTGCAGCTGTGTGATGAACCAGATTGGGAAGGGATCCAGCTGAAAAGAACCTCTAAGAATACTCTGGGTAAACAAGCACCTTTGCCGCACAACCTTGAGGATAGCGCACGTCTCAGTTTGAAGATCCGATGGGTTACAGGCTGGTTTCACATTAATTGGCCCCTGCTGCCACCTCCAGTGTTATGCTGGAACAGCAATTTGTGCAGCTGTGTGATGAACCAGATTGGGAAGGGATCCAGCTGAAAAGAACCTCTAAGAATACTCTGGGTAAACAAGCACCTTTGCCGCACAACCTTGAGGATAGCGCAGGGACGAATCTGCTTATGCTGAGGCTGCAGCTGATGAAATGCACGTGGAACTGCAGTCACAGAAACAGGCTTTTCTTACTACTTCCCACAAGACAAGTTCAGTCCACCTGTGAAACAGAAGAACAGGTTGTGGAAATATTCTTTGTCATATCTGTTTCTTTATACAGCTTTCAGTCTTGTACAAAATCCAGTAATGATAGCTACTGTGTGACCATCTTGTTCGTATAATCCATGAAGTGATTTTCGTAACTGTACAAGGTTATTGTTTCAACCTACAAACAGACATCATAGTCCTGCTATTTAAATAACTGAAATTTCAAAGGTTTTCTAGACAGCTACAGATGTTAGATATGTCTTTTATTCTTAATGGAAACTTAGAAACTTAAGTTGCAAACGTGGGGAATATGTATCATCATCATCTAAGCTGTTACAGATCCCTTCATCTTGCTTGTCACTACCAAATGATTGTAGTAATATTCAGTATAATTCTTGCAATATATTATATGGATTACTAATGTCTTCAGATAAACTCCATCTACAAGAACAAAAGTTAAATCACGATTTTTTTAGCATTATAACTTATTTCCTAGATCTTGACATTGGACCCAACCCTGCATATGAAACCAGGTCAGCAGAACCCAGGACGCTGTTTTTTCAATATTCCTGAAGAGACTACTCCTTTTTCTCCAGACTCTATGGCAGAGCCCGGATTTTCCAGTCATTGTGACACAGACTCTTTTTCACAGACAAGTAGTTCATCTCAGTTAGATGATTCTCTGAAATATCCTGCCAGCAGCAGAGCTGTGCATTTGGACCTCTGGAGAGATCACCCATTCCAGAATGAAAACAAGTCTGGCTGTCCCTTTCCAATGGCATATATGGATGCTAATAATGATAATTTAGTCAACACTGAGGAGGAAGAAACACTGACTCTAACTCCATCTTCTATTACTCAGTGTGCTGACAACAGTTTGCCAGAATATAGTCTTTCAGTGACATCTGTTGAAGATCCTGTGATAATGTCAAAGTAAGTAATTTTTTTTCTTTTTTAAAAGTCATAGAGTTGGTACTTTCATGAAAGAAGTGAAACTTAACAATACTAGTAAAACGAACAAAGTATGTGAGTTCTGTTTGCTTAGAACATAGCTGGACATTGCTGCTTTTTTTTTTCTTTCTTCTTTTTTTTCCTCTCCCCTGAAGTACACATGGCGTATAAATGGAACAGTCATTTTCCACTTCTTACAATTGTCTTTCTTTAGACCGTACTATTTAATCTTCTTTAGACCATACTGTTTAATCTAAGGCACAATATTTGTGCTCAGTCTTCCTTGGATGTCAAAGCCCTAACAGGAAGGCAAAACAATTTTCTATGTTTTAATGCTTTGGTTATTTCTTTTTATACACTAAAATAAAAATACATACTTCCTTCATAGGCTGTATGAGGGAGTTAATTTAGGCAGAGAATTTCAAAGTTCTCTGGGGGTTATGTTTTCCTATTTAGAGTCAAATGGTGGGAGAAGCACAGAATTACTGTACTTAGGAAAAATAAATAATCCCCTATTCGCTATTGAAGTTCTCATGATTTGCACATGGACAAGCAGACACGGCATATATTCCATGTGTGAGGGCTTATGTAGGGGTCATGGTTTCAAGATAGCTCAGTGTTTGGGTTTTCCTATTTTAATTTTACATGCATAGTTTCTAGTGCATAGCAAAGGAGAGAAGAGACCATAAAGCTTTGGATTGTATTTGTATATATTATTAATATTTGTATTAATATGAAGACTTCTACGCGAGCCTTATGTGTCTGACACCACTACCTTAGACGACGAAGCTTTCTTTGCTTTAATTTGAATGCAACAAAGTTCTGTAAGAGAGATATATATGCTGAGTTCATTATGTGTGAATGAATACAGCAATACATGGTCATGTGGATAGCTGGAAATTTTTTCGTTCTTAATTTTGAAAATAGGATTAGGCAGAACTTGAGGGAAAAACATGCTCGACACATAGCTGATCTACGAGCTTACTATGACTCTGAGATACACAACTTAAAGCAGCAGCTAGAGGCAAGCCATAAAACTGCTTCATCTGAAGACTTGAAGAAAATCAATCAAAATCTTGCTGACAGGTACTGTTGTCCTTACTTGTCTTCTTCCTCTATTACATGGTATTCTTTCCACTTTAAAAACTGAGTATGCTTTTTTAGAATATCTTGAAAAGTTTATGTCACTCTGCAATTTTGAAGATTTCATGCATCTATGATGCTAATACTTTCCTATTAAATATAAGTTTTGCATTATTTAATGCAGCTGTTTAAGGTTAGTTTAAAATTACTGTTAGGCAGCAAGTGTGATGTTTGGACCAGAGGTCTTGTTTGACTTGATTTTTGCTGAAGCCAGTGTAAGTTTTGCTCAAGGCAGAGGTAGTCCGAAGCAATTTGTAATGGAAATATCTATGTTGTAAGATAGTGCTTGCCTGTCATGCTGGTGAACATCATCCTCCTTTACCTTTCATGTCAAAACTACAGATGATATAGGACCAATCTTGAATTCATTGGTAGCTTTATAAAGCGAATTTGCCTGTCAGTGCTCTTTGACTAGATATTACTACTGGAGTCTGTGTGCCTCACCAATATATTCCATTAGATGTAGCTTGAATGTTTGCTATTTATAGAAGTTTGATGTGATTTTTATATAATTACTGCCAGTCAAAATACATACTGCAAATTTAGACAGCTAAAATACTTTATGAAATTTACACCCTTCAGAATAATTGAAAAAGTGTCTGGGTAGCTGGGACTCTTTTGTACTTATCTTCCAGCACTAGTGTGTTCTAACTATAAAAGTGACTTCTGAGCAGTCATCTATTGAGTTAAAGTAGCTTGCGATACGATTTCAGTCATTAATTACCACACAGCATCATCAATTAGCTGAAGTGGACCTCTGCTCTGGTGCATCTGAGCTGCTTTTGGTTCTGCAGCTCTTATGCTCTGAGCCATCTGGAGTCTCTGTGCATGTTCCCAGTTTGCTGCTCGCCTGCCATGAGCACCACTGCCCTTCTGAGCAGAGACGCTGAGTGCTCGCTGCGGTGGCCGAAGGCTATGGGAGGAGGTCACAGGCTGGGCACCAAAATTCGTGGGAATGCTTGAGGAAGGAGAGAAGGCTATAAAATGTAGATTTATTATTTTAAAATTTCAAGAGATTTTTGTAATCTGTATCTTTTGAATAGGTGTGACCAATTAGATACGGCTCTGAATGAAGCAAGTGCTCGCATAAAAGCCCTTGAAAATAAGAATAATATGCTAGAAAAGCAAGTGGTAAGTATATGTTCTTAGTTCAAGTTGCTTTTTGACTAGAAAGGTAAGAGAATGCACATGTTCGTTATTAAGATGATCTGTGTTTCCATACCTTTCTCTCTTTTTATTTTCAACTTTTCTCCTTAATATATGACATCAGCCAATATGTTACACCAGTGACTTTTCTAGCTGAGTTTCTTAAGACTCCCTACTTGAATCATCACTTTTGCTTATGAACAACATTTCCAGGTGATCAGGGATCAGGCAAAGTTTGAGAGTGAAATATTGTGATGTGTTTATGATAATCTCTCTTTAGATTTGTTGGTTTGTTTTTTTTTAAATCGATTTAATTACTTCCTCTTTTGATTTCTTATTAGAGCTGTCATAAAAGCAAATCTCATCTACAATGGGGCAAAAAGACTATCTTTCAAAGTATATTTATACAGTCTTTCTGGCTAGGTCAGCCCAGTTAACTTATGACTGCATAGCTGTATTTATTGATCAAAGAGCAGGACATTTTTTCATGGAAGTTAGACACCTGAAGAGACTAATTAATTCCACCTCTTTTAGACTTTTTTCTATGCTGGGAAGCAAGACAATCAGCTGGGATTAGAGGCCTAATCTCTAGATATTTTAAGTCCTATAACATAAATACATCTTTGGGGTTTTTAGTCTTCATTTTCATTCTTTATACATCACAGAAATGAGCAAAAATCTTGTTTAGTTAATGTACAGATGTATCCTTGTTTTCTATTTAGATGATCTTAGATTATGCTTTGTACTGAAATGAAAATCTGCTAGGTAAGCATTATAATGAATGTTTTTTCTCTTACAGACAGATTGGAGAGAACGCTTTTATGCAGTCAGTAATACTTCCAAAGTTTTGCAAGAACGTATTGAAGAAATGCGCACAAATAATAAAGAGAAGGATAACACTATCAGTCGACTAAAATCAAGGCTTAAAGATCTAGAGGAAGCATTTGAAAAGGCTTACAAGTTATCTGATAATAAAAATACAAGGCTAAAGGAAGAAAATAAAATGTTTCAAAATGTAAGTAAGAAAATGGGCAAAGGTGTTTGCAGTTGCACAGCATGTTACGAGCACAGCAGGTCCTGGGTGTTTTGGAAAACTACTCAAAGTCTACCATTGTAAAGTCATCCAAGAGAACAGAAGTTATTCAGCTGACTACTTAGTAGGCTAGGTGTTAGGTGATACTACAGACCTAATAGATATTTAAAAACAATTATTGAAGGCAGCAAGTGTGTACTTGATGTGATAACACTTGTCATAGTCTGTCTCAGGTATTTTATTACTCTATGTGCTATTAGTTCATTTTATTTTTAGAGGTATCACAGGAAATTATTTTGGAACAAGTTATTTTTTCCTTTCTTAAGCTTAGTGGGAATGGACTGAATTTCTTTCATAAGTCATCACAACTTGCTGAAACTTATTGTTAATTTTATGTATGATTTTAGACTGACTTAAAGGAATTATTCCTTTGTTTCTTCAGTAATAGCTTTATGGAATGTTTAAATAGATTGGCAAAATGGGTATTAGCTGGAAAAGTTACTTCATGCTTTAACTCCTTTTTTAGAATTAAAATTTCAAAATCCAAAGTCAGCTTTAAAGTCAGTGAGGAATTTTACTGGTTCATTCAGCCTCATCAGTTTCTTTAGAGTATAATAATTTGAAAAGCAGAAATATGTTGTGTAAGTAGCTCTGTCTCCTCTTGTCCTGTCTAACTTCTTGTTCCAATTAGAAGATGCTAGAACTTAACAAATACTATTAAAGTACTCTCTGTATGCCCTGTAGTGCTTCTGCACGTTAGACAAGCAATTCAGATGATTTTACAGCAGTCAGCAAAACTGTTAATTCTATATAGTCTCAGTGTGGGTTTGTGTGTTCTTTTTTGTTTTGTTTTAGCTTTTAGGAGAATATGAATCCCTTGGAAAAGAACATGAAAGAGTAAAGGTAAGTACATGCTACTTAATTAAAAAAAAAAACAAACATGCAAAATATGTGGTAATGTGCCATAGAATTAACTGAGTTAAGTATTTTGAAAAAGATCATACGGAAAGATGCATATTTATTTTAACTGATAGCTTCTTACTATATCTTCAGAGCCCAGGAAAGGGAAAATAAGGGAGTTTGGAATTTATCGTTTTCCAGTCATAGACAGCAAAAATACTGCAAAATCAGCCAAAGAAATTGAATGGACCTCCCTTTTAATTAGGAAAGCATATTTAACACATTGTTTTCAACACTGATGTACAGTTACTCATTTTTCTTTTAATACACTTCTGTACTTTCTAGGCTTTTTACTTTTTTTCCTTGTGTGCTTGTAGGATACGTTAAATGCAACTGAAAACAAATTGCTTGATGCAAACATGCAGATTTCTGATCTGAAAAGGTAAATGCGAAACTGTCTTACTACTATTTTAACAATATGAAATACAGGCAATGGCCTAAACATTTACTCCTAGATTATGAAGGCTGTAGATCTTGCAATTTTAATTACATCTTATGAAGCATTTCCTGTTGCTTTATGTTACTTTGTACACATTGTAAAAATCTTGTTATTTTAGGATACGTGTTTTTTCTACTTCCTCGATCACAACATCTTCCAGTGGGATGTAATTAATTGCTTCCTTTCTGATGGTTGTCACTCAGCTAGCCCAGGCAATCTGCTGCTCAGGCTTTCACTGCTACAGTTGTCTCCTCGGGAATCCCCAACTTCAGCTAACCAGTCTCTGTTCTGGTCTTCGGGAGCAAGGATGCTGACGGGAGTTTGCTGTTCAAGATTATGGCTCCTAGGCATGAATAAAGGACAGAAAGGAGTTCTGTGTATAGAGCAGGAAAAATATCTCCTGTGGATGTCCCTCATGCTATCTGGATCTATTTTTTGGCTGGGAGAACAGAAATCCATTGAGCTTTATACTTTCCGGGTAGGCCCTAGGCAAGACGTATGTGACCATCCAGGGGTTTACAGTTTAAACATAGCCTCTAGCTTGGGATTTCTCAGCTATTCCTTGTCAAGGGTGTTAAACAGCACACTTGCTCAGGAAAGTCTAGAGAGGTGGGAAGAGAGGACATCTGAGAGGGCTCTAGGGCAGGCATTGTAGAACTGTAATGAGGTGATGTTTCACGTCATTCAACTCCCTTTGAGGTTCTTTTGTGGGTATGTCCTGTCATAATTTCCTTTTATGTTTTTATATGAGCAGCTGAAACTGCTCATATACTGTTAGGAAGATATTTTTTTATGGGTGGTTTTTGATGATTCTTCTAGAAATGTGGCTACAAGTTTCACTTCAAAATTCATTCCAAATGTCATTGCCACCAAGCATTAACCTTGTGCATAGTCTTCAGCCAAAATCAGAAAAATAGCAAATGTGATATCTGGGAGATGTCACAGTCCTTTTCTTTGCTGTTCAGATCACCTGATGTTTTCAAGAAGAAGAATAGAAAGAATGAATAGGAAGAATTTAAGAAAGGAATAGAAGGAAGCCAAAACTCTGCCTTCAATTTTAATTGGGACTGTTGAGGAAATGAAGAGTATGAAGGACAGTTCAGTCAAGTATTGGTGCTTCTATTTTCCTGCCTGATTCTTGATGCTGCTAACTAGGGACCATTCCAGACTGGGGAAATTGTAGTGGAAAAAGGAGATTTTTATATCCTGCTCCAAACCCCTCTATTTCTATCCTCCAAGTGGGGAATGTCTAAGATTGTGTTGCATTGCCAAGGGCTGGTTTACTGAAGATGTAGACTGCAGTACGTGGGGGAGAGTAAAATCATGTGAAGAGTTGAGCAGCAGATTGGTGGAGTTACCTGAGTGACACACAGGAGAAGGAGCCGCTCATTAAAACCAGAGTCAGGGAGGCCTTTGTATAAATACATTGTTTCAAGGAGGAAAAATGTTCTTGTTTTTTTTTCCCCAACCCCTCTGAGTTGAACGCTTTGATCCACAGCAATATCTCCTGGTCCTGTCTTTCTAGCTAGATTACCTAACTTATTTAACTTAGAATTCAAAAACACATTTATATATGTATTTAGATAGATAGATAAAAATGTAGTAGTTGCTCTTGTTCTTCAGCTTCACCCAGGATATCTGAATGAGTAAACTAAGAAATATGATACCTCCTTTATGTCTTTTAAATCATCTTATACTGTATCTTTGCTACGTCCACATTAGGACAATTTCAAAACTTGAAGCTCAGCTCAAGCAGGTAGAACATGAAAATATGTTGAAACTTCGCCATGTTACGGAAAGTCGTTTAAGAACCTCTTGCGCCAGGTAAGTGAATATTCCAACAATGTGAAAACAGGTCATGTGTTTTAGAATACTTTTTAATGTGTTTTGGCTAAAAACGGATAAAGAAGATGTCAGTCCATAGGCTAAACTGGATTAAACACGTGACGTAATCCAGAGACTTCACATGCCAAGAAATTATTAAAAACAAATAAATACTTTGGATAATATATGTGTGGCTTGTCTCTAGTCTTCCTAAATGAGTGTTTGTTAGGTTTCAGTTGCTCAGCTGAATAGGGATTCCCATGCTTAACAAAGATCTTGGGAATAAAATTTAATAGTCCCATTAGACTTTAGAGGTTTTCTTTGTGTCTTTATATCATTGATTTGAAAGGCTGATTACTACATTTTACGTTTCTAAATATAGTTTGTACAGGTATCCTGAGAGTAGAGTGGAAGTTCAGTTAGAATGCATACTCTAGTTTGAATTGTGAATTTATGTTAAGGAAATTAAAGTTGGCCTGTATTCTGTTTTGCCCCTTTTATGTTTTAAAGACCTGAAAAGCTTTGTCATCCTCTCCCCTTTTTTTTTATTTCTTAGTTATGGCTTCGTGGGTGTCTCTCCCAGTTGAGCACTGATGTTGTGAAGCACAAAATGATAATGTAACGTGTTTTGTGGATGTCCATTTGTATATATTGAACAGTAGTATTTTGGGGGATCTGATTTTTGATGATTATGAAGATGCAAGTAATTTATGTATTAATATATTACAGGGACAGATTTTTGTTTAGAGCTATTTTAATATTTATGAACAAGATCCCTCAACAATGAACGGAAAAAAGGAAGACTTCAACATGGCAGACCATGTTCATCAGGGAGGAGGATGGAAGAGCCAATATGGATTTGGAAGTTAATCTGTCCCTAACTGATCTCAAAGGCTCAAAGAAAGCCTCATTCCAACTGAATGCACATTAGGACAGATTTATAGAATAGCTTGAGTAAACAAGAACCTTTTTTTCCTAATTATCATCTACTTTCCTGTGTATAAAAATCACATTTTTCTTTTGATATTTCAAAATAATAATACACTCATTGGTGCTTATTAGTTAATATTTATCACTCTCAGGTCATCAACAGTGACTTTTTCTTGTTTGGGTTTTTTATTTTTTATGTTTCTTAGTGACTAATAAATGGTGTCAAAAGGAAAGCTGGGGTCAGATGCTCTGAACTATTGAAGTAATCTACACCAAAATGTTTTTGTTTAAGTAGTTGAGAACTACTTGTTACCCAAACCTCAGTCTGAGTAAGCAGCAATAAATTAGAAGAAGATTTTTGTGAAGTTCTGCATTCTGAGCATATTGTGTAATTTAGACTGAAACCTCAATATATGATTTTTTTAAAATTTATTTTTACTTCACAAACATGTTTAAAAAAGCAATTCTTTTTCCACGGTATTTACAGGTTTAATTGTATATTTGTTATTGTTTCTGTTTAGCTAGAATAAATAACTGGATTTTCTTAATCTTTTTTTTCTTAAATTAAAAAAAAAAATAAATTCAAAGTGTTTCATAATTTAGAAGTTTTTTTTTGTTCCCACAGCAAGTTGGCAACTCCTGATGTCAGCAGGCGAAAGTGGTTGATACCAGGAGCAGAGTATTCAATCTTCACTGGTCAGCCTTTGGAAGTCCAGGAAAGCCCAAAAGATAACCGATTAGAAGAAACCTATATTCCTTCTAGGTGAGTCGGTTTCCTTCAGTCTCCACTGTGATGTAAAGTTGAACACTTCTAAAAATAGTTTTATCCAGAATTGACTAGATTCATATTTCTAGATTTTGTACTTGTTAAATACAGTTCTAAAAAAATTTCTTGATGTTGTAGATGCTATACAATTCCTTAAAAACAAAACAGCCTTCTTCCTTCACTAACCTGGTATGAGCAAGCAGCAGCAGCCTTCAGTACCTTCCTTGAAATATCAGAAATCTTCAACTGCATCTTGTGCCACTGTCTTTACGCTCTCTGTGTTTGTGTCCAATTCTACTCTGAGTTTGGACACAGTGTGCTCTGTTGCACTGGATGTGAGCTGTAGCAGTTGGCTGCAGCTTTCCACCAGTATGAAGCTTCAGGTGTTATTTAGGGTGTAATTTAGTAGTTTGCTGCCTTACTCGGGAGTTCCTAAAGCCTCTGTCAGGACCTATTTAGTTCTAAGAACACGTCAAGTCACCAAATCTAACTCGCGCTGTTCAACTTCAGATTCTTGAATTGGCTGCAACACAATCCTCTGAGGTTCTTGGCTGAAATTAAAAAGCACCCTTAAAATTCTTGGTTTGACGATGGTAAATCTCAAACTAAATTTCTCCAGGTTTTTGTTTATTCAGCTAGTATTTGGATATATGAAATAAAGTGAAAAAACTTGATGCTTTTTTTCCCTCCACCGCCTCACATTCTTTAAGGCACCATTCTCCTCCTGAAAAAGACTCCTCACAAGAAGACTCTTCAACAAACACAATAGAAAAGAAAGAAAATGACATGTCAGAAGCACCAATTATAAAAGCCTTTAAAGAACTTGAAGAAGGAAAAGCATTTAAAGATTGGGGTACACAAACAGAAAAAGAAGATGCATCAACGAGTAAATTTTATTTTTGTATTCCTGAACTTGTCTTTACTGGCTTTTCTTTGTTTGCATGTCTTTTGGTTTTGTTATTCTCAGCATTAACCCATTACTCAAGCCTGATGGACTTTAAAGACAATTTTAGCACGCAAACTTTTAGAGTTTTCGTAAGAAAATTCAAAATTATATATAGCTAAGTGACTTGTTTAAAATAGAGGGAATGCAAAGGTTGCTGTTCGGTCTCAAGCTAGAGAGTAGTTAATGTCCTTTTTTCTAAGAATATCTCAGTATTTATAAACAGTTAATGGAGTCCTAACAAATCTCTGGCTGGCTGTACATGCATTTTAGTTTTGTTCTCATGGTGTTGTACCAGAATGTTATTAAGAAGGCTGGCATGTGTACTGTAGGACTGCGCTGAGCTGTTCTAACAACACTGATTGAGGAAACCTTGTAATTAGAAAACATTGAGACTTTCTTAAATGCTTATATTCTTGGTTCAGGCAGGTACTCCAACCCTCTTTCCCAAAAGATGCTTTCGTCCTGCTTTCCACTGTCTCTTTATTAAATCAGTGTTATTTAGCATCACTTCTCCCACACGCACTGCAAGGATCCTTTTTAATGAGTTAAACTATCTGTTTCATGAATATGATGAGCAGGAAGTGAGACTTGAGCAAAACAGCACAAATATGTTGACGTGAGGCAGACTAAGTGCAGTCTTTGTGCAGTAAAAGCTGAGTACAGGGGGAATATTTGTGAGTTCTTGTATTGAAAAGGATTGATTCATATAACAACTTTTTCCTTTTAATTAGAAACATCAAATCGACGTCAAACTGTTGGGTTTGTTGAAACTTCTGTAGTTGCTAACCGATCCCCAGAGAAAGGTAAAGACCAACACAGACCAAAACGGTACAGCTCCCCTTCTGGCCTGAGGTCATCGTCCCTTCCTCCTTCAAACAGGAAATCAAATACTCCAAGTAAGTGGATTTCTGAAGTTTGGTTTGTGTTACTCAAAAAGTAGAAACAAATAATGAAAGGCTGCTCGAGAAGAAATAAAATAAAGATAGTATTTCTGCATTATTCTAACAGATAGTCTGGGGAAAAAAGATTGTCTATAATCATAGAAAGTGTGAGAGTTCTAAGTTTATTTTCATTTTTCTATGTTGCGATGCACTTTTCATCCAATTTAAATAAACATATAGACAGCTTTGAAAAGCAGTCTTTTAAGATGTAAGCATCTGATCACATGAGTGGGAGATACTGCATTGGGAGAAGTTTTAGGGAGTTAGACATACTTTGTCTTTTGCAGCAAGAAGAGATATAATGTTGGCACCAGTGTCTGTGACATACAGTCCAAAACGATCTCCAAAAGAAAACCTCTCTCCTGGATTTAGCCATTTGCTTAGCAAAAATGAAAACACAGTGACAAGGTACATCTTGTGAATACAATTGTGTTCTGAACACTATTATAGCAGCAGTATGTTTATGCAGGCTTAATGCTGCTGTTTCTTGTTCATTAGAAGTCCTAGAAAATGAGTCATGTGAAGATTTCTGAATACAAAGCTAAGTTTTATTTTTTAAAATCTGGCAAGAAATATCTAGAATGATTTCCCATCTTTAGCATTCACCAAGATAAGATGTTGGGTTTACCATTGACACAACATTGATTAGTGACAAAGAAGTTATAGAAGAATTGTTCTGTGGAGTAAGTCCGGATCTATGTGCTGCATATCAGGAGAAGTAAATAAAAGCTGAAAGTAGTATCTACCCACCTGTCATGGCACCTACAAGCATGTTAAAAATATATAAACTTAACTTTCTGCTAACTGTACTAGATACTATGGTTTCTATAGAGATCTTTGCTTGGCAAGGCTATGTAGAGTTTGAGAACATACTTAGGTGCGAGATTAAAGTGTAGGACGTGCATGAGGAAGAAGAAATGTCTAGCACCAGTTTGATGGTTCTTGAGAATGACAACATGGGAGCTCAGCGTGTTCGTGAGTGATAGCTTGGCCTGCTTCTGAAAGAAGGTCACGTGAATGAGGTATTTTGGTGTGTGTAAAGAGGAGTATGTTAGGGTATGGTACTATGAGCAGTAATCAGAAGACTTGCAATGCCTGTGGGATAGAAACTGTTTTATAAAAAAATTGTTTATTTAACCAAAAGGTGAAAAAGTAGGAAATATTGTATTGCTTAATACATGATTTCTAGCAAGTAACTGTGTGCTTCCTGCTCTATAGATTTGATATACTTCTAGATGACCTAGAAACTGGTCCTACATCTACTTTACAGCACAATAATCCAAGAAAAAGGCTCCAGTTTCTCTCACTAGATGATGTAGAAGGTAATCTGTCAAAATGGGGGAAAACTGTTCTTTATTTTTTTTACCATAATTTCTTCCACATTGGTAACAGCTGCTTAAATAGAAAGCTGACACTTTACTCTATGAAGTCCAACTTTTAAAAATCCTCTAAATCTTGTCTTAATACTGTAGACAGGGAAATACCATTCATACAGTATTTTATTTTTATGTATATGTGTGTGTGCACAAACACAATGGAACAACAAAAATAATTAAATTGAGAAAGAAGGGCAATATGTTTTCCTATGCTTAACTCAGTTATACAATGCATATCTTAGCAGGATCTATATTAAGATGTACGTACTCAGTCATACTAATAAAATTCTATTACTGAACATTGCATTACAGATAGCAAAGAGTAACTATAATAAAGCCAGCTGTTTCAGATTTTTTAAATGATTGATTGAATCAAATCTTTTCTCACTTTTGTAATTCTTGTCACAATGTTCTGCTTTTGTTTTTATTAATGCATTTATTTAGACTAGTGTTTTCATGACAACTAGTCTACTTGGTGACATTTAGAAATGTTGTACCAGTAAAAGTAATTCCGAATTAGCACAGTACAGTAATCTGTTTGTTATCCAAAAAATATGCTGTGTTATAAAGATTGTTTGAAAGATGACCCATACAGATGTTTTGCATTCTTCTGGGAAGTTTGCTTAAGCCAAGCTAATGAGGCTTTGCTAGTCACTATCCTCAGTTTATATACCTCCAAGATCACACTGCTTTTCTTGTTATTAGTTTGTTTTTCTGTCCTATGTAATAAAAATTGCACAGACAATTACAGAGCAAATAAAAAGACCCCTATTTTGTTGATAGGAAGGCAGCATTCAGGTGTCAGACACAGCTCTTGTGCTGAATCTATCAATACTGGAATGAAGAAGGCGACAGCTTGGGACGAGAGGAGCGTAGCACAAAAATATGAGCCAGTGCTATCACCTTGTGAGGGAGACTTCAAGTACGCAGCAAGGATTAAGACTCTGGCTGAAACAGAGAGGCTTTTTGATGAGCTGACTCAAGAAAAGCAACAGGCAAAATATTTTTATTTTAAAGTTGTGATGAAATATAATTGTTGTATGAGAGGTGAGGGATGTAGCTGTATACCTATGCAATGCATGGCTGAAATTCATGCACAATTTCTAGTGTTACCCTATGAATGTGCCATTATCATTCCCTGCTCTACTTCCCATACTCCAGTCCTTTTCTGTCCCTAACTTAACATAAACACGGTGTGAATGGAACGGTTGGAGTGAATTTACTTTCTTCCTTAATGGACAAGGCTTTAAATCAGCCTTTCAAACAAGGAAGGTTATTCTGGCAAGTGAGAGTGCTCTATTCAAAATGAATCTTGAGAAGGTCTGCTTATGAATGTTAACTTTTGTATCAGTTTTGTATGGCAGAGTATTATGGAAGCATAAGTTAGTGTTTAAGAACAAGACTGGACGTGTATCTGTAATCTATACACCTCACCTCTCTTTTTGTAAGATGAGTTAGGAAGGCTTATATTGGCTCTTGAAACTATAATTTACAGCTGAAGTATTTTCTGTTACTAGATTGAGGCTGCATTGAGTCGAATACCTTGTTCTGGTGGAAGAATGACCTTGCAAGCAAGATTAAATCAGGTGAAGAAGCTTCTACATATGACTGTTCTCTTAAGTTGCTCTTCCACAATTTGAGAATATGTAGTGTAGATGAAAGTTCCGCTATAGAGTAAGCACAATTACTGTGGGAATTTTTCCATGCCACTGAGAATTTTTCCTGAATATGGCTTGAATTTTGAATTTGTGTGAAAGACGTTCTCTATTCTTTAGACTTTACTGCATTAGAAGACAATCGTGAAGTTACTGCAAGTCAATTATAAACACACTCTGACTTGCTATGTAAAAGGTGTAAGTCTGGATAATTTGTATGCAAGTGATTCAGAAAAGAGTAATTAGCCCTGCAAACATTTGACTTCCGCCCTCCCGCCACAAACTGTCAACTTTTCTTTTGTGTGAGTGTGTGTGTATATATGCATATAAAGAAAAAGTATGTGTGTGTATACATATATATATATACACACACACACACACTCTACATAGTGTATATTCTGCATAAGACTGTTTATATCTTCTATTTTTTGTACATGGGATGCATTTTTCCGAATTACTGCAAGAATAGTCTGTTCTTGTGATAACACTGAGAGGTAGATAAAGGCAATCTATTAAGAAAATGCAGTGACTATGAAATAGATCCCTGAAACTGTAGAGAGGATGTTGTACTGTAGAAGAAAGTGCAAAGTTTAGTTTTGTTTGTTTTGTTTGGGTTTTGTCTACTTGAAAATATAAAGAAGAAAATAAGGCAAAAATAAGTAGTGTAGGTAGAATACAGGAGAGTGCCTTCTTTGGAAAGTTCTGCAGACTCTTAATGAAAACAAGTGTCTCAAAGTTGTGGTTTAGAGGTGTCTGCGAATCCTACAACTTCAGAATTTCCTAAATTGTAATCCCAGGGCTTGTTATCAATTTATCAATTTGAAAGTAAAAGTACATTCCAGTAAATCAATACTGCCACTCATTACAGTGGTCAGCTGCTTCCTAAATGTGTCTCCCTAATTATCAGCCTGTCCTAATTCTTGTCAAGTTTATCTCATGGACTTTCATAAGTCACACTGAAAAAAAACCAAAATACCTGAAACAGTTTTTAAAAAAGCCAACAACCCACAAATACACACACATACATAAAAATAATATGAAAAGTTTGTAGGTCTGGCTCTAGTTTTTGGGTGCTAACAGAATGCTAGTAATGCGTCAGAAAGGATACCAGTTGAATATAGGAATAATAGTAGTTTCTTCATTTTAGAAGGATCATTGCATTTTGTTCTATGTTACTAAATCTTTTTTTTTTTCCTTCTCCTTTCTTTAACTGTTTCTTTTAGGAAGCCCTGGAAGATCGTTTGGAAAGGATTAATAGAGATTTGGGGTCAATACGCATGACTCTGAAAAGATTTCATGTTTTACATACCTCTGCAAATCTTTGACAATTCTCTCTTAAATGCAAATATGCTTTTTTTTTTTTTGCACTAATATGTAATTATGCACTCAGTAAATGCAAATTGTTTTGTATTTTTATAAACCCTCAATAGTAGTTTTACAACCATGTTACCCTTTACAAGCAGCAATATTTTGTACTTCAAACAGCCACCTATATTTTAAACATATTTTTGTTACGCTTGAGAAATCAATGTTTATCCTGTATTGTAAAATTTTTAGAAATATTAATTATTTTTAAATAGTGATATTCAATTTATAATAAGAAAAAGAAACTAAAAGGCAGCTTGTTTTCAGAAAATGAGTGTTATCTTTTTGCACTTCATTTTCCTCACCATTTTATAAATATTTATGGTATGATGTAAATATTAGCCAGTAGGAAATTTTGAACTTTAATACAAAAAGCAACATGAATTACCTGTGTTAAAGATAAATACTGTTATATGGTAAATCCTTTTAATTTAAACCTTATAACATGGATATTTTTCATTGTGACAAAACTGTGAGCAATACTTTCATTATGGCTGGCTGGCTGCAAATCGGTATGTGTTTTGCTAGTTTGGTTGCCACTGGCTGTGTTAGGAAAATATTGTTCTAAATTATTGGATGTCTCCCAACAGTCGCAGTGATTAGTGTTTCGATACCGCGAGTACCAGGATTCATGAGACTGACAGCAGCCATCCTGTCTCCCAGTGAGCAACTCAACTCCGGCTGACGCTCCAGGACTGTAACTGCTTAACCGAAGTTACTGTTTTAATACGCCAGACTGGGGTTTGTGCCATGCCAGTGTTCTGATCGCATACATTTCCAAATCAAATCCAAGCTGTATTTGTGAACATACATGCATTTTTCTCGGTGAAAAATACATATTTGCTAGTTGGCATATTGCTGAATTACTGTCCAACATTGATATTTCAGTTTGTATTTTAATATTAAATAAATGTTTAATTAGATTCTTTCCTCCTGCCCAAGAACAATAATAGGTTCTGGGATATTACATCAGCGATAATGTAGTTTTTAATCATATTGTGTGTTTCAAATTCTGTCCTTGTTCAAGATGTTTAGCCACCAATGATGTGATTATAAGGCCAGAATAGCTGTCATAAAGGAAGCTTGTGAAGGTCTGATTCTAAAATTAGAGTGCTGTGTTTTAAGATACTTGATGAAGAACCGTCCTACCCATACACAGCCTTTTCAAAAAAATTGTATTTTGTGCAGCTACTTCTGCCCTGTGGGTTCTGCTAATACAAGATCAGAGTTGGGGAGAAGTCAAGGATGTTAGTTACTCATTTTCCCCTTTACTCTAAAATGTAGAAATTGGCTCTGAATGCTTGGAGAAAACTTGCTCAAATATACTTCCAGGCTACACAGATAGATGTACAATTTTGATGGTATTTCATATTCTTACTTGTAATTTTTACTCAAAAGGGGTTGAGGGAGGAAAAAAGAATCTTGTCTTCCCCATGCAGCTCTACTATTTAGCTGAAGAATTTTTCCCCACCATTGTACAGGTACAATTTAAAAATGTCTTTCAAAAGTAACATTCAGCCAGGAGGATTTTTCCAAGGAATCCATCATAGGAAAATTTCACAAGTCCATTAATGGTCTTGTTTTCTTTCATCAGCACTACAGCAAAAACAAGCAGACGTTTCCTGGCAGGCATTAGAAATAAGCAGGTAAATTGGTTCATCTATTTCGCTGCCTTTCCTTATAACCTCCCTTTATCTCCACTCCATTCTTTCCAGTGCTATTCATATTCATGTACTTTTTTTTTTTTTTAATTAATCTAGAATACTGAATTGTGAGTCAGAATTTATTTTTTAATCAAAAGTCCTCCTCCATCTGTTGGAGCTCTTTAGCCTTATTTCTGTTCTATTATAACACTAAAGTTGGGGGGGGAAATGTAAGTGTTGCTCTTAGTAAACTTCTAGGACAACGTTTTCAAATAAATGTCTGGCTTCGGGTGACCTGTTCAGTATGGTGCCTTTGGCCTGATTCTTCAGAGGGGCAGAGAATCTGCAGTTCCAGATTAAATCAGTGGGAGGCCTGAATGCTCAGCGCTTCTGAAAATCACACCCGAAGCATCAAAAAGTGGGGCACATGAAGTACATGTTTACTGTGGAAAACGTGACAGCACTTTGCTGGATGCTGTCTTTTTTTTTTTTTTTTTTTTTCCCTCAAATCCCTTTTAAAATTCTTCCCCTGAACACGAGCAAATTGCCTTGTTCCATATTTGGGGACAAATAAGGACTTCCAGAAGAGCAGACGGTTATGCTACCTCTGAGGAGGACTTCAATCATCTTCCTCTTGTATTCTTCCACCTGACACCTCTCAGCTATGTAGGCATTTATTGCCTTTCCAGATCTACTAGGTTTTGCTGGGAGCCCCAGGCTTTGCTCTGTCTCAGACTGCCCTTGCAAGACACTCCCATGCATAGTTTTCTCTATGATAATAAACATTACAAATCCTTCAACTCTGAGATTTAACCTTTGGAAAACAAAATTTCTATTTGTCCCATCTCTAAAAGGCAAATTAAAAAAAAAAAGTGTCTCTGTACCATTGATAGCTTTGGGTATAATCTGCCTTCTGCTGGGAACTTTGTCTCTGAAAAGAGCTATAATGCAGGCTAGAACTTACTGTGGCAATGCAGGTGGTGGTTGCAAAACAAACTCCTTTACTGGGCAGGCTAGCTCTGGCTTTGGGGGGTAGCACGCAGGAGTGCGGGTAACCTCCCCGTGAGAGCAGAAGTGCGAGCGGGTTTTGGTGAGGTGCAGGGGAGTCCTTGAGGATAAGGACGAAGAGCTTGAAGCACTAGCTGTGCAGCTCGCTTGAAGCTGGTGCGTTTGGAATTATCCAGGACTTAACGAGGGGCTGGTTGCTGGTAGTATTTTGCATTTGCAGAGTGGAACAGAAGCGGTGAAGTGATGCATCCTTAAAAAAAAAACGCAGCAAATTGACAAACATTTAAAACGGTACAGCAGATTTTGTTAGTTTTTTCTGAGGTTTCTGAATAAAATGATTGCTAAACCTTTAGTGATTTTTTTTCCAGTCTTTGCAGAGAGCAAAGTTACAGGAGTAACCAGCACTGCTCCAGTCTGCAAAAAGCCCGGTGCTAGGGGCAGGGTTAGAGCAGAGACCGGCCGGGGGAAGTTTGGCCCCGTAGCCGTTAGTTACCCTTCCTGCGGGCACCGGTGAAGGTACCGAGCAGGGGAGGGTACCCGGCGCGGGGCAGCGTCTGGAGGAGGGCGGTAACGGCACCCGCAGCCCG
>NW_009225003.1:0-19182 GCF_000690835.1 Fulmarus glacialis
GTGTCGACCGCACCACTCAGCTTGGTTTCACCTGCAAAAATCCCACTGTCTGTGTCATTGATGAAGATATCAAACAGTACCGGTCCCAATACAGATCCCTGCGGGACACCACTGGTCACCGACCTCCATCTGGACATTGAGCCATTGACCACTACCCTCTGGATACATCCATCCAACCAATTCCTCACCCACTGGACAGTCCAGCCATCACTGTGGTGATTGTAGTAAATTCTATTAACTCACTTTGTAAATGTTAAATTAATCAATGATGAAGTGCTGCTAAAATTTTGTGATCTAGCTTAAAACTATGTATTTTAGATTGCTGCTAGACATATCTAATCCCTTAGATATAAACCATTGACCAAGACTGGCTCTAGGAGTGGATCCAGCCGCACATAAGCTCCATCAGGAGGGGAGTCTTCTCTGAACCTCGTGACTCAACGGCAGGGTCTCCCCTACCCTGTTGTGTCCTCGGTCTCTGTATAAATCATTCAAACTCAATTCTAACTCGATTTTCCTTTGTCTGCTTCATCCATGTGACAGAGTGAACCTTGTCATCGAACTCTGTTAAGTTGCACCTTTATAAATCTCTATTAAAATCACTTTCTGCTAATACCTTTGACAGGGATGCTTTAAGCAGCCTCTAAACTACTCATTCATGACAGAGTGTCTTTTTAACCTCACGTTGGCAATATCTTTCTGTGAAGACTTGCTGGGAATCAGTCAGTGAGGAAAAATACTTAAGGTGCTGTTGCTCTAAAAAATATAAACTTTCTATTAATGCCTGTGGCTTTTAAAATTCAGTTTTCTATGAGAAAAACAAACATTTTCAGTATTGGATACCATAGCAAATTTGAAAATTATGTTCTTTCACTGAGTCATCTGATATGAGCACAATAATCTGCTGCAAGTCAGTACACAAATTACTGCTGATTTGCATTATAGTAATAGAGGTATATTTTCTGCTGCCTACAGAGCAAATAGTTAGGAAACAGTCCATTCCATGGAACTGCAATGCATGAGTGAGAAACATCTACTTACAGTCAATGGAGAAAATCTGTAAACTGCATAACGGTTATTTTTTACTTGAATTCTTGGTAGAAAACTCTACTTAGCAGACAGTCTGCTGCAGTGATAAGCCAAAGATCTTTTATTTCTGTGTGCCAGCCAATGTAATGCTTTACTTTCTAGTGGAAGTTACATTAAGACATGTTTTTATCACGACTTTTTCCTGGTAGATGCAATTGGTAGATGTTCAAATTTATTTCTCTGATTTATAAGTTTAAAATTATTTTTTAACCACCAAAGTATGAAAGTGGATGTGTCACAACATCTCTGACATGCTTGAAGTTGACTGAAAAATTCTGGTTTTGCCAAGCCTTCCACAAAGGTGCAGATTCTTTGACCGTAAACACTGGGTTTTAATAAATTAGGCTTATATCCACCTGACAGAGTAAGGGCTGCAGGAGCCATTTAAGAGATTAATCTTTGAGAAGGGAACACTGGGAACACAAGGGAGAAACAAAAAAAAGCAAGAATATCTGGTGGATCTACAAGGAAAACACATCACCCAGAGCTGGAAAGATGTTCTTTTCAGATTTCTTAATGCTGTGATTTCACAGACTTCTCTGTGTGTTGGTGCTCAAAACTTTTAAGTTAAGATTTCAACTTCATTAATAATTGATCATCTCCTATCTTTCTGCTGTTTTATGGCAGACCAGACTTCATCCTCTGTGGTGTGTGTGCAGCTCTTTGTTAGCTGTAATAGATGTCTGTAGGGGTTGTGTGGGTATGTGCAAATGTAGAATTTTGCAAATATTCTGCTTCAGATATTACTTTCTTTGGGATCCAGCCTTGTTTATTATAGAAAATAGTTATGTTTTTGAAAGGACTGTGTTTGCTTTTCCAGCCATAACTATACATTTCTCTTTTACTATCTTTGGTTCAAAAAACAGTTGTTTTCTTTTTCAGAAATGTTAGTTGCAATTAGATGTAGCCAAAGTACTCCTAGGGAATTTTGGCACTCTTCATATATTGAAAAATGACTCAAATATTTTTACTAACCTGCTCAGTGTGAACATGACATAACATTTGTTGTCGTCTAAATCTTTAATATATTAAGCATAGAAAGCAACAAGCATGATGTTTGGAACATATGTATAGTTATTTATACTGGAAATGGTGGTAATATTATTTAATACTACTTTTAACGTACCTACAACATGACTTTCAAGTGTCATCTCAAAGATATGGCCATTAACAATCATTGAGTTCATTCTTTTTATTTCAGGAGGGCTTAGAGAGGCTTTACATGTAGAAACCTACTCTAGGTTGTGTTTAAGTTATAAAAAACATGCACATGTGGTTTGTTTGTTGTTTTCTTCAGTGGAAGTGCTGTAGAGCATAATGAAGAATCAGTTGGAGGTGAGTGAAAGAGAAGGGTAAAAAAGACCAAGCTGGCTCAGAAACTCTATGTGCACCCTGCCAGAAGGTTCATTTCATCCAGTTTGACCCTTGAATGGAGTAAGTTCTGGTACTGCCTGACCATTGGTGGCCTGTGGGGGTATCAAAAGAAGGGCTCTAGATGCAGATTCCTTTCTATAACCCTGGAAGTGTTTTGTCCAGTGTTCTTTGTGGGGAGTCATCAGTTTTTAAATTGTTTCAAGACTCAGTCAACTAGATCCTAGGTTTCTTAGCCTTATAAAATAATTTGTAAACCCTGTTGTAGTGTTGGATGAGAGGCTGAGATAGATATATTTATGAGGCAACCTTCTGTATTATGTTCTTTTTACGTTCTCACATGTGTTAGGATGCAAAAGTAGGAGTGTTCTAATTTTATAAATCTGAAGAAAAATAAAAATAGTATTATTCAGGACTAATTTTAGTTGTAGGGGCCAGTCACAGACAGTCAGTCATTTTCCCAAGGAATATGGTCCATTGAGGCATAAGGAGAGATACTTAATTCCAAAATAGATGTAACTTCAACAACAAAGCTCCATGTCCACAGAGCTCCAGTTTTCTGTGTCCTTTTCTTTTTCAAGCTGAGAAGAGTACGGATAAGCTTAGGAAATAATTTGTCTGCATTGATTTACCCTGTTGCCTATGTTCCAAAGCATCAGTACCCCTTTGATTAATTATTTAACAGTACAAAGGATGGAATAGCTGTCAATTTAAAAAAAAAAATCTTTCAACAATTGAGATGCTCTTTCCATTTTTAAGAAAAGAAACGGAAAACACTCTAAGTGAAAAATGCAGCATTTTATTTTTTGCTATTAAGTTAACTTGAAAATATTTTGGACTTCATATTTTTATTTTTATACCTGTCCCTATGAAAATGAAATATTTTGATAGACAATTTTGAACTTCTTCAATAGAAATTCGTATCACTATTAAAATGGGGAAGCTTTTAATTTTGTGGAAAGTATCATTCAAATTTCAGAGACAAATCAATTCTGAATCACTTCCAAAAGCTAAAGCTCTGGTTCCAGATCAGCTTTGCTTAATATTTAATTTAAAATGCTGCAACTTGAATTAACTGCTATTGCATCTGTGGGTTCCAGTTTAAAATCTGAGTTTGCACTGTTTGGAAGTTCATTTAATCCAAGTTCCTTGTTGAAAATTCCTATAATATTTCCCAGTCAATCAGTTTTTGTGGAACTTTCATCACGAATTCCTCTAAAATGGAATATATGGTCAAAATGGTAAAAGTTATTCAATTGTTACTTTTGTCTGGAATGTGGAAGTCCATTCTCATGTCCCTTCTTTTCTTTACCCAGATCAGAAACTGAACCTGGGCCAGGCAGGCCTAATGGCCAAGATACTGATCAACTACTTCAAAAGCACACTTTTTTGTCTTACATCTCTCAGGATATTTTTTTTTTTTCCATTTCTGACAGTACAAAGTGATTTATTTATTTTTTTAAACTTTGGGGGAACAGGAAAATATTTTCCCATATAACTCCAGGCTTGGTCAACAATTTTAGCACAGTGTTAATCCGTTAAATCAGTCATTGTGCTTTCCATAAAGCCTTGTGCTTTCCACGTGCTCCGCAGTAGGTGCAGAGAGCTGATAAGCATTAGAGGGTGTTTTGAAAGCCAAGAAAATACATCTGTGTCAGATCAAAGGCAGAACTGAGTCCCAGGGTTGGATATGTCCTGCCAGTAGCCTACTCTTATTTTGACCAGAGGTCTATTTACAAAGCTCTATAATAGGGGCTCCAGGGTGTCCTTTTGACTAATAACAGATAATCTTTCTTATGACCTGGAGAATGAAGATTAATAGACCTTTTAATTGTATTCAAACCAGTAAGTTACAAGATTATTGCCTTAGAAGTGCCAAGCCATTTAGTCTAAAAGGAAAAGGAAACTTGATTTCTTCTGTAAACCTGGAAAAATACTTCTCTAGCTAAAAAAGCCAAAGCCAATTCCTACATTGTAGTGCACCAATTTTGTGTATTTCTGCTAGTCATTAACAGTGTATCACTGGAAACAAAAGCCTGTCCTATCATTTCAGAGAGGAACACAGAAAAAAGAGGAGAAAAAAAAAGCAGCTTACTGTTGTTTTCAAAGTCTGGTAGCACAATTTTGACATTTTTAGTTTACAGCTACAGCAGCATCGCTGTATGAAACAGGTTATGCATAATAATCTTGGCTGACAGATGGGCAAAGTCATTCTTAAAAAGAATGGCTGAATGATGCTGTCTTGGCTGCATTTCTGATGAAAATAAGAGTCATGCACACAGAGCTTTTAAACACAAGGAGGAACTTTCAGCCTAAACCCCACTTATCTTCTAGGCAGATTTAACTTTGCTTACAGGCAGGTTTTTGTTAGTATTTCAACAGTTCACTAGTTATATTAATTATTAGTCACTTTGCAGTATCTTGTGTGCAAGCTTATCTTCAGTTTACTTGTTGATCTATAGCCCAGATACTCATAGGACATTTTTATGTACTGCAGAAAATATTTGCAACATTATTAATCACCTGAGAAAAACCAACCAGGTGAATAATGAACTTCCATATTACCGCCATTATTATTCATTTTAAAAATAAAATGAGCTGCTCATGCGTAGGTGAATCCATTTATGATCCCAACATTTTTACAAAGATATTTATCAGTCCTCCAATAAAAGATGTCACATCGTCTTCCCTATTGAAAACCAAGCAGAAGTTGCAGCAATTCATTTGTAGGGAAGGATTTTGCTCTCCCAGGCATTGCATCACCAGCCTTTCATTTCAGTTTGAAACCCATAATGCACTGAAAACCTAAGACAAATGAAATCTGAGACACCTAGATTTCTCCTGACTGCAGTTCAAAAGCTGACGCTGTTTCAAAGTGCTGGTATAAAATGTTAACTTCCTCGCTCTTCACGTTTCTGGTTATCAAGTGTCATTCTGAAATTTACAGTTAAATAGACCACATTTCCCCTGCTTACATTCCAAGTTTTCTCCTGTCTGTGTTTGCCAGTATTTTGCTGCTGTTTTATCCACTCCAGCATCTGAGATTCCCTGCAATGGTCTTTAACAGAAAACCAGGGAATCGCACTGGGACAGAGCCCACGGCACTGGCACGCAGGAAATCTTACTGATAAATTTGCTCATCAACTTGAGATACATTTTAGTAAAATAAGGAGAGGTAACAGAACTCCTTTCTTGCTCTTCTCACAATCTAAAGAGAGTGGAGCATGCCCATCTAGCACCTCATGATGATCTGTTCCTTATTCATAGATTAGAGGAAAGACAAGCAGAAATGGAAATGGTCAATACTTTTCATAATTTTTTTTTTTTTTTTTACTTTGGTAATTGTTCTTTTCCGTGTTTTATTTTCACCTTTACTCATAGTTAAAAGCTTTTGATCAAAAGTTATCATCAGCATCATCATTGTTAGTACAGCAACAACTGCTTTAAATTGTATCTTCCAGAAATTACACTCCTGAAAGCTACTTCTTATTATCATCCAGTTTTATGCAATTTTTGCTTTTAAAGGCATGAACCATTATGTAAAGAGCTGAATGTAAATGAAGTTTTTTTCCCATTTCCATATCTATTTTGAGCCATAACTAGGTGCTGGGATCAGCGAATTCTACTGCACAGTCACTGCTTGCAGTAGTGTTCAGCTGAAGACCTTGACAGAAAGGTAGCATAATACCTTGTCAGTGTGTTGTGTCATGAACTACTCACAATCATAGTCATATTTTTCTCTCTCTTTTATTTTTTTTTTTTTTAATGGCTAAGGATTGTTTTGTCCTTGGCTTTCCCACAAGAACTCCAATTGATTGATCTAACACAGTATGGTATTACGGATTTTATCAACTCTTGAAGTGTACTAATGCAGCTCAAAAGCTTCTTATAACTCCACCAGATGTCTAAGCCTGTTTAATCACTGGTAATTTAATGGACTATTTTTAAATCTCTTAGCATCATCAAGGACTGATAAGCTTTGAATATTCCATAGCAGATAAAGAGACCATTGTTGTTTTGTTAATGGTTTCTTGACTGTTGGTGACCAATGCAATCAACTATGTCATCTCAACGAAAATCCTGTGATCACATTTACAGTAAAAATGTTCCTGGACACAGATGCGAAATATTCAATGTTAAGAGAAAAGGTTATAGATTTAATCATCACTGATGTTATCATTTTGAAATACGAAATTTTCTTTTACTTCAGACTATGTTCAGATCTGGACATACCAGGTACTGCCATTTCCCCTGAGGACATGAATACTCCCTGATAAGTTGTGGGAGTTACCAACACTCACAGCAGTCATTCCAGTTTGCAGGATCAGTATGAAAACAGTATTATCTCATGTGTGCTGCAGGCGGGTTTTACCAGTGTGCTGATACTATGACCACGGAACATCAACTGCCTTGAGTTCCCATAGGAAATGGGTAGAAACTCCCTTTGGCGCTTTTGAAAATCCAGAAATCCAGATCCTAAGGCTAAAATTGGCTGCTTTTTTTTTTTTTTTTTTTTTTAAATTTTTTGGGTTTGAGGTAAGGGTAAAATTGGCTTGTTTTTTTTTTTTTTTTTTTTTTAAACGTTTTAGGTTTGAGATAGCAATAAAATGAGTTTAGTCATGGTTTAGTGAAGTGTGGTTATAAAAAATTTCTCTGTAAGAAGTAGATGCTGCTTTTAAAATGGCTATGCAGTTGATCATATAAATCTGATTTATCTGAATTTTTATTAAAATGCTGAAAAAAATCTATAGTAATTCAGGTGTTTTTTTCTCTTTTTCCCATAATATCTGTATAACCATTATTACTAAGTACATAAACACATTAATGAAGGATTCACACAGTCTGTACTAATTGAGAAGCAGCTGCTCCTTAAGAAGTTGCTCGTGGAAATGAAGTGACCTGTGAGCTTGTGTGTGTGTTTCACTTCAAAAATTTCAGAATAATGGGCTGAGTTGTATTTTTGACAGTCCATGGAGATTTCAAGCAAAAGGCCTCGCACCCCAGTTTCTTGCTTTTAAATTGTACCGGGCACAGCTGACATACAGGGTATTCTTTCTAACTTGTTTCTTATATGCAGTTGCTGCAGTCATAAAGCGATTCAGAGGGAGTGTGCTCTTTAAGCAGAGGCCAATAAAAGTAAATAAGAAAATAAGAGTCATATTTATTATCTTAGCCTAGAGGACTACAGACATTAGAAATACGGTGGCACAATGTTAAAATAATGTTGAACGTCTAAGCTTAGATTGAAAAAGAAGCAAGCAAAACAAACCCCATATTTTTAAAGAAGAAGAAGAATGGCACTCCAATCTTATTTCATCTGAAAACAACGCATCTCTACCTGGGTTCATGAGAAGAAGTTTAATTTTAAACATATGCTAGCTAATACAGACCCAATTAAATGTAAATTTTTTTTTTGTTTTTTTTTTTAATTTTATTTTATATAGAAAGAATGAAATTCCTTTGTAGTGGAATATTGAACAAAATGCTCTGAAATGCTTCTTGCTATTAAATTATGATGGCTTCTTCCAAAGCATTTCCTTTTGTCTCATAACTTATTTTCGTAGTGTAATTTTTATTTTTTTCAGGTTTTATTAAAAGGTATTTACCCTAATAGTGTATATTTAAGTGACTATACTAAAAACACTCTGCTACTTACGATGCTGCGATGGAAATTAGATTTCTCTACCAAGAGCATATAGTTGCTTGGTTGTTCTTTTCCTTCAAAGATTTTTATGCAATTAGGCATGATGGATTATAGTTTGGGGTTGTTGGTTTTTTTTTTTAATATGAGCCTTTGGAAAAGAGCCTGAAATGCTAAGCTTCATAGTTTACAAACAAGAAATGCTACTGAAATGTTGTTAGAAACATACAGATGTTGCACATCTGCGGCAAGTGTACCGTATCATCACCAGTTTTCCTTTTATCTCCAGTGTTTGGACATGGAGGAGAATGCTAAGCGCCCACATCTGATGCAATAAGATAAGGAGAGCTGCAGTTCTGCTTTTATGCTGTAGACACTGCAAGCCTGTCCCTACTTTTCTTAGGCTTGGGTGCAGATTGCAACTATCCGAGTGTGCCAGTTTACCCTGGAAAAATCATGAAGTCATAAATGAAGAGTAAATAACCCACTCAGGACAGCTTAAGTGCATTAGACTGTCATGGTGGAATTCAGGTGCCTAACCATGAGTCTCTAACATTACCTTAAGCATCCCAAAATATCTGAGACCTCCTTGCAAGACCAGCATATGTGATAGGCAGATCTGTACCTTGGTGAAGTACCAACTGGAGACCATGCAGGCCTTCTTTTTTCAATCTTTTTAGTGGAAGTACTGCCCCCACCTTGGCAGTGCTTCCCTCATATTCTCATGTGCGTTGGATCCAGGTTTCTTTCATTTTGATCCCTGGTGCTTTTAGTCCAAAGGACTCTTTTATTTGCCAAATAGAGTAGGACTACCCAGAAATTCATCAGCTTTGTCTGGAAACAAGTGATAAAAAAACAGTCTACAAAAACCACAAAGGTAAATAAAAGAAAATGTGGCAGAAAAATGACATCTCTAAAGTTACAAAAAAAAAAAGCTGGGCGTAGGATTAGCTATACTGGCAGCAGAAACATAATATCTGTAGAAGGAGGAGGCTAAAATGAACGTTTTAAATAATTATTAAAGAGCATTATTGAACTCACCTTAACCCTCAGCACTCCTGAAATCTTCCACCCCATCTCTCTCCTTTGCATCTTTGAATTGAAACCGAGATTGTATGTCCTGAGATGAAGAGATGCACAGCTGAAGGTCAAGTGAGCCATCATACCATTACCTTCATTGTGAAATAGGACCTGGATTCTGAGGGTTCTTTCTTCTCCTTTAACATTACAGTGTAGATAAGGAGTGTGTTATTTTTAAAGAGTCTTCACTTTTCATGCGTTGGTTCACATGATGGAGTATCCTCACAGAGCATGAAATGGATTCCTTTCAGATTAAATTAAGCCAAAAGACGTGCTTCAAAAATTGGTCCAGACTAGCTGGAAGTAAAAACCCTGCAGCACGCACTGTGTAGACATCCTGTTCTTCATATCAGCTGCTTTGCTTTACAGATCTGTGCCTGCTTGTCAGTGTAAATGCAGCCTACCTGTGCTTCTTGGTTTCCCAGTCTCCGATGCTTTGGGCAGCGTGGCTGGGTTTTGCTAGATATTAGAGAATCACAGAATGGTTGAGGTTGGAAGGGACCTCTGAGGGTCATCTGGTCCAATCTAGCCCGATCAAGCAAGGCCACCCAGATCCAGTTGCCATGTAGGGTCATCTAGATCCATCTCCCCTGTTAATGTCTGAGGTGTTGGAGACTTCTGCAATTTGTATCTTCTTGAGGCTTGTCTTCTCGTAAGCCAGAGTCGCAGTGTGTATTTCTGTCCCAGGAGAGACTACTTGAGCTATGTGGTCACTCAGCTTCCACATGTGATCTCATGAAAGCTATCCACTTCCTCTCCTGAGTCCTGTCCACACATGGCTCATCATTCATGTGCTATCTTGCCTCCTTAATAGTCCCAGCAAATGCCTAGGACTTAATTTGTTTCCACCAAGTATGCAGAAGAGGGAAAAGGTGTGTTGGGAGTGGGAAGGGGATGTTCAGAAAGTTACGGTTGATATTTCATGGCACATCTACTCCACTTGTACTGAGCTTCCTAATATAATGGAGACCCAAGCCAGTAAGTTGTGGTAGGCAATGCATAACCATGAGAACTATATTGAGTCCAGAAATGGTATAGCTGTGCTCAAGCACAGTGCATGCAAATGCAGTTGTACTGCTTGCAGATCCAAACTGGCTTATGGGCGGCTGTCCCAAATGTCTAGAAGTGTCCATCCTTATGTTCCTGCTCTTGGGAGAAGTGAATGTTGCCAGCGAGAAGGTCTCTGCATCTATAAGTTGCAGTTCTCAAGGAGTTCAGGTGCAAAGGTGGCTATATGAAGATTGGGCATATCTGCATAGTCAGAAGCTGAGAGCTGAGGTTTATTAGCTTCGGACTACTCATAGCAGGGATAGATCATGCATGAGACATGGGACCTACTTACAGTACTAGTCACTTCACGTTTAACTGCACACTGACACACAGTTCATGCTGCGCATTCATGCAGTGGTTCATTAAAAACATTTCCTATTCAAGTGGATTTATCTTTGTGCTTTTCTTAAATTAATTCTCCTCCAAACCACACTGAATCTTCTTTAACATCTGAAGCAAGGTGGGAAACAGATATGTACAAAGGGAGTAGCTATAGCCCAAGAGAGTTCTTTCAGACACAAGATGTTAAACTGCTTTTTGATCAGCTGCTTGTAGAAATGTACATTAAACTGTAAACCATGGTTCTTCTTGTAACCAGCTAATGATCCTATCAGTTGCAGACTAATTGCCTCTACCTCGTCCTAAATTCTGCTTCATCGAAAAAGCCAAAGTCACATTCTGATCCTGTTAATCACGTTCAGCTTTGAAGAGTACATAGTGGTTGTGTGTAAATTCAACTTCTCTCCCTGGTAATTTGTTTGATTGCCTGTTACTTGCAATCTGCACTAACTGAATAAATGTGTTCTGCATCCTGATGGGAAGTTATGACTTGTGTTTAAGCTATTTTAATGCAGATCTTTTGCCTAGAAATTGGGGTAAATTTTTCTCCCCTTTCTGCTCTAAAGTACTTTCAATAGAAAGACTGAAAAGCAAGGGTGTTAACCCTTTGCAGAAGGTAATAAATCAACAGATAAAAGCTATATTTCTTTAATGCTAGGTTAATTGCAATCTTTATTGCCTGAAGGCTTCTCATCAGCTTATGAAGAAATAAGTAAATAAGATAGTAAAGTATGAGAAGGAGATGCTGGTGCTATATCCTTTTATTCTTTTCCTCCATCTCCAGCAATAGGTATTGTCTGTATTGTCAAGACCTGGAACACAGTCTGTCTATTCATTACTTCTTTTTTCTTTTTTTAAAATATAATACACACACACAAACACACACATATATTCTATATAGTTCAGAAAAAGACTGAACATATGCCAAATTACCTTTCAGCTTCCCACATAATTTTTCCAAACAAATGGGCCACTGGATATGTCCTATAAGCACAAAACAGTTGTTACTGTGACATTTTTATTGACACTGGATCTGTGTGATAATAAAGATTTACTGTGATTTTACCTTTGAAATCTCCTGAATCTTAATGAGAATTTTTTCTCGCTATTCTGAATTTCAATGAGAAATACTCTGAGTGTCATGGCCATGTTAAATATTTGTGAAATCCTTTTAGAGTACTTTCAACATTTTAAAAATAAACAACTTTTTTATGGAGGCATTTTTTCAAGTTAACAGCAGAGACATTAACTTTCAGTATAAGAAGCATTCTCTGCTAAAAAGAGGTTACACTTGGAAAATGCTAATGTTAAAATTATTTATAAAGAGAATCTAAAGTTGACTCTGAAATGTTTAGTTCAAATGCTGCCTGGAAGTGTGGACCAGTTAGTGATTCCTTACCTTTTTGAAAAACAGACTATTCATTCAGACTCCAAAATACTTGGAAGTAAGGTCTGGAGACTTGGTGTTTATTAATTCATGAAAGACTTATACTAATTAGCAGTGTTCATTTCCCAGAGGTCCACCCAGGCTATGGAAGCCAGCCCCCCTGCACTCCTCTTACAGAAGAAAGAAGTCCCTTCAAGCAGTCCACGCGAGCATCCAAAGCGGATTCCTGCTCTGAGTGATTGTTGATTGAGTCCCTCTCTCTCCATTGACCAAACTGAAAGAGTTTTGCCTTCCAGGGATGCTTCCCTCATATTCTGGGGTGCTCCTCTGAGCGACGTTGCTGCTATCAGATGGCAATAAATTAGTTCACTCTGGTAGAACCAAAACTCTTGGACCATCTGTGGACAATGACATTTTCTACTTACTGTGGTAGTATCTCAGTATTGAAGCTTTTAAGTTATTCCTTTTCTTAAAAGGATTTGCTACTCATTATTTGCTACCTGTTTTCAAATGTTGGGGCAGGGGTCTCCAGTCTTCTTTGTCTGATTGCTCTAAGGAGTCATTTTTCCTCTTCTTATAAATGTACTCATACACTTTTCTGTGTTTTCTTCTTTATAGAGTGCGAACTGTAGCATCCATCTTTCAAAGGCATCAGCTTGGACTAGCTGACTTCTTATGCTTGTTTATTTTTCCTTCCCTTCTCATGATTAATTTCTTATGCTTTGTATCACATCTGTTCTTCTGTCTTGCCCCACATTCCAGTCAAAATCTCAGGGGGCCTCAGCTTCCCCAAATTGCAAGACTGGTTCTTCAGCATTTGATCAGCCAGAGATTCTTTATTTCTTCACCTTCACTTTTTAATGTTTTGCCGTAAAAACATATTACTCATCTTCTCATGGAGTTCAGCACTCCTCTCATTTTACTCTAATATTTTTACTATTAGTCGCCCTTGCCTGATTTAACGGACAATATTAAAAATGCCGACTGCTTCACGGCCATTTATTGTTTGAAATAAATCTACCTTTTTTCTTTTTTTTACTGGCTTGCCGCATTGCTGGAGGACATAGAATGAAGCCACAGTTTTACCTTCACATTTCAAGAAAATGTCAATTTTGAGAGGGAATTCAACTCCTCCATTCTTCCTCTAAAAATACATTATTAGGTCAATTTACTTCTGTTATTGTATTCTGTTCCTTGATCATTTTAATCCAAGGCATCTGGCCCGAATCTGTTATATTCAGTGTTGGGTTCTGGTTCAAAAGAACTGATCACAGATGTGCTGACCCATGTGAAAGCCACTTGAAAGCTCAGATTTTATTAGGCTTTAAGATTCCTGCCTTGCATTTTTAAAAGTCTTGTGCTAAGATTATAAAATAAAGAACTCAAAAAAAATCAAGGAATGAAAAAGTCAGAGCTTTAGAGGTAGAAAAAGAAATAAAGGCTTAAAGAGAGAAGAAAAGTAGTCATAGAAAATGTTTTGAAAGACTTAGTAAAGCACAGACTCTGTTACTGCAAAGGAAATGGAAAGGCACTTGAGGAATCAGCCTCTGGCATATTGCATTCTGATTATTAGGAGCACATGGGAACACTTTTTGGCTACAAATTAGTTGCAGTGGAGACTGCTGTTTTGTTGGGACCGTGTAGGGCACCTAGCACAGTGGAAAATGGTATGAGATTAGATGGTATAAACAATAAGTAACAAACAGAAAACAAAAGTAAATTGACTTGGAGCTTGGCGAAGGAAAGTTACTGTCTATAGTGTCAGCATGCAGTGGGCACGGTTGCAAAGCAGTGCAAAGGCACCCCTTGGACTGGGTCCTCTCTCACTATGCCCTAAGGGGCTTCTTAAAACCCTGGGTTTTCCTGCCTGCAAACAGTGTGTGACATGCCGCGCCATTTTGCTTTGGTATGGTGTAAAGTCAGACTGCAAACAGAAACTGTTCTAATTATGTTATCCTGTGTTTTGTTTTATTTGTGTTTCGTGTTGTTTAGGTTGACCTGCTTGCCCCCACAAAAATCACTGGCATAATTACCCAAGGAGCTAAAGATTTTGGTCACGTCCAGTTTGTGGGGTCCTACAAGCTTGCTTACAGTAATGATGGGGAACACTGGATCATATACCAAGATGAAAAACAAAAGAAGGATAAGGTAAAACAAAAAGAAAATTGATATTTCTGTTGCATTTATAGAGGACTACATCTGTAGTAACTCCAGTTACCTGTAGATTATTGCATGCCGCCTGCTTTATAGGGTTGCATATGCATAGGATCCCACAGATAAAAGTCAAGGTGAATAAAAAAGAGTCATATATAATACAATGACATTCACAGTGCTTTAATATCATACCTATCAGTGCAATGCACCTGATTTAACACTATTAAATACGGGGCATAAAATTTTACAGTTCTCCATTTATTGGAATTATTTCTTCCTTTAACTCTAGAAGAGAAGGTATATAAATAGCAGTTTACTTGTATATTCAAAAACAGTGTCTCAGTGCATATTTTGATACGTATGCACTATTTTCTGTAATTTTCTGTAAAGCACATTTTTAGTGTACCTCATTACCTAGCCATTTTGGATTGATTTTTTTTTTCTGGAAATTAATCACTAGGGTTTCAAATACCCAATGGAAAGATTATTTTTTATTACACTATTAAATGAATACAAAACATAAAAAGTTTCACAACTTCCTTTGCAAATGTTTAATGAGAGGCATAGAGAAAGTATCAGTTTGCTGATTGATTTACCAGGAAGCATTTAACTTTTCTCTTGTTATTTAGGATATTATTCATTATACCTTTCCTTTAAACTGTATAACACTTTTATACTGCAAATACCTGAATTCATAACATCATCTGTTAAGGAAGAGATTGCAGCATATGCATTACTTAAGGGAAACGTTAAGCAAGCTGACAAAATGTGAATTGTGATTTAAATATCTTAGTGTGATTATGTCTGATTGAAACAAAAGATACATTAATAAAAATACCAGGTGGCTGATATGCCTGATAATGCATGTCTCACATCTGGTGTTTTTAACATCTGTATTCAGGGTGTTAAATGTTCCCACTTGTACTTACTTCTTATAATAAACAAAAATTCTTCAGTAAAAAATTAATACCTTTCATATAAGTCAATTAAATTCATTTTTTGAAGTGAGAAAGCTTTTGATATGTATTGTTATGTGTTGTATGAGTACAGGTAGATCTATTGATGAGGGCTTAGACAACTGCATCTCTTAAATTTCACTGATTTAAAATGATTGATCAAATGTGCAAATTTGGGGAAGGTGTCCTAAATTCCTGGATTAAATATTTACATAACTGTATGTGTGTGTCTGCATAGACATGTTATATTTGTAAGATTGTTATCCAAAGATGACACTGTAAAGTCCCACTCTTAAAAGCCAAATGGCAGTTCACGGTGGTTTTATCCTGCTCTGAGATTTTTCCCCATCAAATGCTAAAGGATTTTAGATAGGGAAAAGAAAATCAGTTGTTTTAGCAATCCAGCTGAGATGGTCCTGACACCAATGATTATGGATGTGTCTAGTATAGTTGGTTGTCAGATAAAAACTGGAAACAAACAACTCACCTTTCACAGACGTACCATAAATGCATTCAATATAAATGACAGATAGTCACTTCGGTACTTTGTACACATCCCATTTTAAATCCCTGGCCTTTAAAAACAGCAGCAAAAGATCTACTGTGAAAGAAATGTTTTCTCCAAGCCAAACTTCTATTAGCAAACTCTTGCATTCATTTTACCGAAAAAGGGAACGAACGAACGAATGTTCCGGCAAGAAACATAGTAACAGTCGCAAGCAAATCTAAAAGAAACTGCACTCTCACTTAGTAGCATTGTTCCAATCTACACTTGTTTATAACATTTGCCAGGGCAATTAAATTCTTTTTGCTTTCATCATCAGCTGGATTGTTAATTGTTATATGCGTAGTCCGTTAGGAACAATGGAAAACTCTTAATCATTGTCTTATTAAAACATCTCACATCCCATATTAATTAACATCCCTAAGAATAAAATAGATGCATCTTGTTATGATTCTTTAACAAATCAAGAGCAATTAAAAGAAGAGTGAAACCAAATACACTTAGCTGGAAATTAGAAGTTATAACTTCTGAATTTAAATTTGTACAAAAGAAACAAGATCACTTG
Source organism: Fulmarus glacialis (assembly GCF_000690835.1). Lineage (NCBI taxonomy): Eukaryota > Metazoa > Chordata > Aves > Procellariiformes > Procellariidae > Fulmarus > Fulmarus glacialis. The sequence goes on from NW_009225003.1 coordinate 16,138, forward strand.
ATACGAGTCTGGACCTCAGTCTTTGATACAAACATTAATCCAAAATATCTTTACTATTTTTAATTTTTTCCATACAACAAAAGTCTGGAAAAGTCAAAAGTCTGATGGCAGAGTCTGACATTCCAGAAATGCAAGCTGTCAGTCAGTGAACTTGGCAAAACTTTATGGGAGGTAGGACTAGGAAGGATCTCAGGGCAGCACCTAAACACATACCTCTTGATCTATCAAGAGACAACGCTCCTCTCCTCCCATCCCCTCTGAGGTCTTCTCAGCAGAAAATGGGATTCAGCGACGCCCACGTCCCATCCTGCCACCCACGGAGCAGCTGCAGACAGTTCATCGTTAGAACTAAGGCTTTCATTCACCTGTCCTTCACCTCATACCATGCTCATATCCTGCACCGTTCTCCGTCAGATTATTACTTAATATGTTTGTAGAAGCAGCCAGTGATAAAAATTCTACTATATAAGCAGTCTACTCCAGTGCTTAAATATCCTTAAAGGTGGAAAGGTTGCTTATCCCCCTCCCTGCAGTACATCCACCCTGTCCTCAGAGGACACACAAACCTGACAGGTTTTCCTCTTTTCAGACAGTTTGTTTTGGTTGAAACACGTTAACTTATTGCTTCTTAATTTCTTCGTGGGGAAAAAATAATCTTCATTCTTTCAGTCTTTCCTCAAAGGGTATGTTTTTTCAACCTCAGATCATTCTGCTTGGACCAGCTCTTCCTGAAGTGTGGTTCCCCAAGCCTCTTATAGTGTTGCAACCTTTAGCACAGAACTACTGCCTGCTCCATCATTCTCCATATTGTACTTGTGACATTGGTTATGACTTCCTAAGGTTTGGCTTGCTACTCATCATTATTAAATTGCACCATTGATCTTCCGTTCATTTCTCCAATTTGTCAAGACTACTCTGAATTTTGATCCTGCTTTTCAAAATGGGAAAAGCTTGGCCACATCTGCACTTTCAACAAGCAAATCTATTTCCATCATCCAGTTCATTACTGAGAATACATAAATTGCATTTGGCCAGAGGCATGGAGCGTCACCGAGTAAAACCTTCCAGTGTGACACCAAACCCTTCACCACCGCTCCAGCTAGGTGTGTGTCGATGCAGTGTGCTCTGATGGGATTTGCCCACTGGGTGTGTATAGCACCAGAAGCACCGGCCACACTCTGGCCTGTGGGCAGTGGAACGAAAATATAAATGAAAAATAAAAACAGCCAAGGAAAAAGCAATGCTGTGCCTCAGCCATGGGGAGCTGAAGAGAAAGAGCATCATCGGTCCTGTCTGATAGTAACACCTTTGCACAGGATCCACAACAATTTCCTTAGCTTAAGTTAAGATACAACATTTGGCCCAAAATGCAAGAACGCTGTAGAAGAAACGATGTTTTCACAACAAAGTGAAACTTTCATGAAATGTTTCTTCTGTCCCCTGGAGGTAGAGAAGGGAGGTAAGACAGGTACTGGCAACTATCAACAGCAGAAGCATTAATTATTCATAATTTACCCTCATTCATTCTACTTATTAACTGAACATCTTTATTTCTTCTATGAAGGATAGAATATATAGATTTCTTATTTCCTCTGCAAATGATTTACTCATCCTATACTCACCCTGTGATCCTTGTACAATCATCCAATAATTTAGGAGAAAGATGGTTCCAAAAACTTTCAGGGAAAGGAAGACAGGATAAAAGAAAAATAACTACTTTGAAAGTCCTAATAAAATATGTCATTTTACATTCTGGAAAAGCAAAGATAAAAAGACTGTCTCAGACACAGAAATTATGGAGATATTGGTAGGCTGGTAATAATAATTTGCGGATGAATATTGTGACTTTAAAACACATCAAAGTAAGAGCTGAGAGCTTAATTCTGTCTGCTGCTGAACATCTCACTCTTCAGCAGTTTACAGGATGACTCCTAATGTCCTAATATGTCAGCAGATCTCAATGAATTCCTGAAGTTGTTCACTTCTGCCTCTTCATCATTTGTGAAGTTATTTTACAAAGGAAAAAAATATTGGTGTCTTGTATTCACAAGTGCACTGTCTGCAGCCTGTATCTGTGATCAATCTGCAACAAATTAGTTGTTCCAAACAGAAGGAAATATGTTTTTAGTTTTCTTCTTTGCACCATTTCAAATGGAAAAGTTGTTCCAAGAACAGTGGCTTCTGTGGCTCCTATTTGGCTTTTGCTATTTTAACAGCCAGTCATTTGAGTTCACATCTGTGCTGAACTTCTATGAATGCAGATGAAAAGGTACTGGGGGAAAAAAACCATGTCTTTAAAAAATGAAGCCTTTCTCATTCATTTTGAATAGCCTGAATGAGTTGCCTGGAAAATATGAAAGCTTTTCCTGTTGTCTTCAAGAAGCAAAACAAATTACATTGCAGGCTGACAAGTAGGAAGAAAATATATTTTAGAAAAAGGACTAGAGCTAATAGCTATCTTGTTTTTCTCAACTAGAGGTCAGTAGCTCACTGTGCCTCCAAAGCTAAGGACATCCAAACCAAATTTGACCTTTTTTTTTTTAATCACATTCCACATGTGATTTATAAATTGCACAGCCTGCTGCAGATAACTCAAGGCCAGCTGCAATGTCAAATGGCATTTTAGAGGCTATTTTTTTAAATAAGATGAGAACATTTGAAAGTAGCCTAAAGGAGTCTAGCAGTCTGCAGTGCTGTCAGCCATTATTAGCCATCATCAGCGCAATTAACTGCAGGTAGGCAATGTCCAGTATGCAAACGGCCACTGGATTTGTGCACAAAATTATTAACTAGTTATAAGTTATATGCTTTGCATGTCTAGTTAATTGCCATAGCAACGGAAGACAGGAACCTGCTTATAAATGAAAAGTTAGATCATGTCATGTTAAAAATCTTTCTTCTAGATTTGCTAATGTTTTTTTCTGTATGGTATTGAATCATTATAACACCTGGTTTACATTGATAGATTCAATTCCTACATATAATCTACATACTTGGTACAGTTAAAGAACTTTTTTTTTAATAATATTATTTAAATTATTTTTA
>NW_009225004.1:0-11767 GCF_000690835.1 Fulmarus glacialis
ATATTATATATTTTCTCAAGCGCTCCAGTGCTTCTGAATGGGTTTGTTTTCATCAGTCAGTACCATGGGTGCAATAGGTGTCTGTCTCACAGCCAGAGACAAACTCAGATGGACTGTAATGAAAAGGACGGGGAGAACGGGAAGGCTTCCGACATCCTAGAGCTCAAGGACGCATTTTTCCTTTCAGCTGCTCCAACCGTGGGAGCGATGGCTCCCACTGTTCGTAACGGGATCGGGTACGTGCAGCTCTGAAATGGCAGAGGTGCTGTTAAACCTGTGCTGTAGCATTCTGTAAAAGAAGCACTCGCTGTCCCCAAGTATTGCCTTTTTTTTTCAGGAGTGTTCAAAACTGGATGGAGGCTCGTATTATCTTTAGCGGGATTTGGGCTGCACGACAGAAATATATCTTAATTGCAAACTTGACTCATTCTATGACTTGGAGTAAGGAGTGCTTGGGTGCTGCTGCCTCTGGTCTCCATATACGTGGTGCTCCGTCTGTTTAAAAGACGTGTAGGTGAGGCGCTTAGGGACATGGTTTAGTGGGCATGGTGGTGTTGGGTTGACGGTTGGACTTGATGATCTTAGGGGTCTTTTCCAACCTTAATGATTCTATGATTCTGTGATTCTATGATTTAAGAGACCCCACTCCTTCCGAGGCGGCGCCCGCGGCGGGGGCTGCTCTCCCACCACTTCACCCACCGCTTGCGGTGATGGAGGAGGAGAGAGAAATGTCCAAGGCAGTTTAGGGTTAAGGAGGCTTTTGAGAGGGCTCGTCTCTCAAAAGGTGAGCGTCTCTCATCTCCTTGGCATTGCTTTACTTAGAGGTGCCAGACTTTTCAGGCCAAACAGCTTCTGTGTTTTTCTCCGGGACTGAATATGTATCTAATCTATGTGCTTTGCTAATGAATAGATAAACTGAGTGAATCTGCGCTAAAATAAAATGCTTTCTTGCTAAAAGTGCTAATGAATCCTGTTCCTTATAAGAATAAAACAGAACTTCTGCATTTGTCAGTTACTGCTTCCTTTTTTTTTATTTTTTATTTTTGCTTTCTGATGAAGTCAAGCCCCCCTACGAAATGGGCAAAGCGGCATTTCATGGCAGAGCACTTGTGCCCCATAGTGAGAAGGGTCTACTTCGGATTTCTTTGGGATGCTGCCAAGACGCTCTCTGAAAGACAGCCCTGCAAGGGAAAGGAGTGCTCCTTGAGGTGGGGGATGCTCCAGTTGACTTGGAAATTGCAGACTGCGCTTGGGAAAGGGACTTGAACAACCCTAACAGCTTTTGTCAAACAGGGTTGGTTTTTTTTTTGGGGGGGGCGAGGGGGTGTTGATGTGGGGAAGAGGTTGAAAAAGCTGAAGCTTTTTGACTTGTAGGAATTTAAAGCTGTTGTCTCAGCCCGGGTGTGGTCTCACCGATTTCTTTCCCTTCATCCACATCTGCTGAGTGCAGACCAGGGGAGCAGGAACTCGCTGCCCCAACGGCAAGCGCCCAGTTCCAACAGCTTCCCAGCTCTGCCCTCTCCGTTCTCACCGTTGTGGACCACAGCTCTGAAGGAAAAGGGAGGACGTGTAACCCCTCTCTGCCCTCGCTGCTGGCCGCCGGCGGGGCAACGCTCCTGCCCGGCGGAGGCAGGGAGCCGGGTTTCCCACGACGAGCGGCGCTTTCTGGGCTAACGGTGGGTTGGTTTCTCTTTCCGTGTTTTAGCTAAAGACCAGGTCAAAGCTAAGTAAAATCGGAGAGTTATACAGAGAGGAGGGAAAAAAGAGTTTTGGTTGGCATGTCATTTTCCATCGGCTCTTTTCACAATTTTGTTTACTGAAAACAACGTAAGTTTTCCATTATGTATTTATTGGATTTTTAATTGAAAGGACCATTATTAAAAACCTCTGACAAGCTAGATAAGGCTTTCTGTTTTGGTTTTAAGAGGTCTGCTGAAAACTTACGATATAATCTATAACTATTTATGAGTTAATTTCTTTCACTGATATAAATTTTTTTTTAATCCTTCTGCAAGGTCCTTCAGTTTCTCCTCCTATGGAGCCCAAGGGAACCAGAAAATTAAAATGTAAGGCAGCAGTCTCAGTGAATTATAATTTTACTGTTTCCCATATGAAGAATTAGTTTCTTCCATTTCTTGTTCTTGTTACAACCTTTGTCATGAGCATAAATTATCAAAATTTTTCATTGTTTAATATTCCATGAAAATTCTAGTGGAAGGAAGACAGTTTGAACTTTGTGCTGCGCTGCTTTCTGGTTTGGATTTCTTCTCCTGTGTCTTTAACAAAGAATAATCAAAACAGCCAACTTCTTGCAGTTCTTAATAGCAGAGCCATTGAGACATTAGTTTTTTTGTGGTCCTTAGGTGTGGAGATACCCTGTGCAGAAAGGTAGTGACAAGGGGGTAACCTGCACGGGATTTCCACTTCTTACATGGCCTCCAAAATGGAATTGAACTCACTCTGCTGTGGAATGGGGACAGATTGAACATCCAAATAGCTACCTATTCTCTACAATTTTATCATGAGTTTGGTAAAGAATATGAAATAGTTCTTGGGGGTCTTGAACAGGAAATTTTGGTAGCGCAGTTAGGCTTTTCATAGATGTACTATAAACTCCTTAGGAAATCTGAATTGAGCTTTGAGTTGACAACAAAATCTCCAACCTCAAGCCAGCTGCTGTTTTTTTTACGGGTCTAGCTGGCCTCGGCATAGGTTTCTATGAAACTTTGGAACGAGAAAAAAATTAGTTCTACTTTTTTTTAAACAATAACGTTTTTTTTTAATTGGGCTTTCCCTGCCCCCCAGTAATTTTCAGTGAGGAAGCACTGGTGTGTCATGGTCATAGATTTTACAGTGAGGATGAATTAAGGTCCCATAAACTCTGTAATGCTCAGTTGTGTTTGACAGTTTCTTCTTGTATTTTATTGCTTCATGTAAATGCAGTATATTATTTTCTTTAGAATTACAAAGAATCATAGAAATTGTTTTTTGCACATTCTCTTTAGCACCAGCATTATTTTCCTACGTATATTACATTCCCTTTTCCTGATTCTTTATTATATTCTCCTTCTTTCTGTGCTGGGGTTTTGGCTGGGATAGAGTTAATTTTCTTTATAGTAGCTAGTATGGGGCTGTGTTTTGGATTTGTGCTGGAAACAGTGTTGATAACACAGGGACGTTTTCGTTCCTGACACAGTCAAGGCCTTTTCTGCTCCTCACCCCACCCCACCAGCGAGAGTCTGGGGGTGCACAAGGAGTTGGGAGGGGGCACAGCTGGGACAGCTGACCCCAACTGACCAAAAGGATATCCCATACCATATGACGTCATGTGCAGCATATAAAGCTGGGGGAAGAAGGAGGAGGGGGGGACGTTCGGAGTGATGGCGTTTGTCTTCCCAAGTCACCGTTATGCATGATGGAGCCCTGATTTCTGGGGATGGCTGAACACCTGCCTGCCGATGGGAAGCAGAGAATGAATTCCTTGTTTTGCTTTGCTTGCGTGCGCGGCTTTTGCTTTACCTGTTAAACTTTATCTCAACCCATGAGTTTTCTCACTTTTACTCTTCTGACTCTCTCCCCCATCACCGGGGGGGAGTGAGTGAGTGGTTGCGTGGGGCTTAGTTGCTGGCTGGGGTTAAATCACAACAATTTTATGTCCCTTCTAGAGAAGCAGCAGAAAGACTGCTGTTCACCTCGGTGGATGCTTGTTGACATGGCTATGACCGCAGTTTCACAACCTCTCTCCCATGAGTTACGTGCAGTAGGAAGGTGATATTAAGGAAGAAAGTATTTCAATGACTGTCTTCCTTCAGCTCATGATGTAGGAGAAGAAAATGTATAAACAGCAGAGACAGAAAGAAGAAAGCAGTGTGAACAATGGGGAGATTTCATATGCCTCGATAAAGGTATCCAGATAAGGGGTCAAAGCGTTTGGCTAAGTCAAATTGTCCTTGTGTAGTCCCCTGGTTAAATGATATATGAGGACTACGGGTAAACCCAGCACATTAGAAGCCACAGTTCAGCAAAAGCCGCTCTCTCCTTTGCGGTGCTGGTTCCCTCCTTGCAGCAACCCTGAACTCGTAGGACACAAAGGCGACAAACCACTGTCGTTATCGTCCTTTCTCTGAAGTCGAACCGTTTCTGCGGTCCCCCCGCACACCAGCTCCTCTTCTCACTCATCTTCTTCAGGCAAGCTGACAGAGAGCAGAAGATGAAATACGGGCTGAAATAAAGGGCAGCTCCTGACTTTCTCATCGTGGGCAAGGGACAAGTAAATAACCCCTGCTACAGACCTATCAGTACTGTCCTATTAAAACCTGACACGTCATTTATAGTCAGGGGTTGGAAATGCTGAGTGCTATGTAACACTGCATTCAAAGGCAGCTTGCCTGCTTCAGGTGCAAATCCGTTGAATAAAAACTCTCATTACTTACTTCTTTTACTGTCTTTCCCATTAAGGTGATTATGTTAGCGCTGACGAGAGAATAACCTTCTCAAGTTATCTGTGCAATGACTTTAGCGTAAGAGATCATTTATGGGAGACGTTTTAGAAAGTCTGAACTGCTATTTCCAGGGCACTTCTAATAGTGTGGAAATACAGTTCGTTTTACAGGAAGCATGGTTTTTAGTCAATACAGATAATGAAGAACAATTGTGGAGTGAGGGAACAAGTTCATGAAGCACTATAAACCTCCTAATTTCTAAGACACCCGTTCTAATATGATCCATTTACTGAAAATAATCCATTTTAGACATGGATTTTTTTGTTGTGCAAAAATCTTGAAGAGTATAAGAATTCCTCTGGGTTTTACTGAGGTTACTGAGATGCTTAGCACTGAATAAGTGCCTACGTGCTTTTTCCAGTCTGGGCAATATGGGCTGGACGATTTTTCACTTAACTGGGAACTCCTGTAACAGTGCCATTGCTGCTCTTTCATGTGCTTTGCTTTACATGTATGCTTAAGGGTTTCCCTGAAGAGCCTTGTTTTCTGCAATCCCAGTGTGCAGGTTTTGCTTATGGGTGTAAAGTGATCAGCATTTAATTCAAAGTAGTTGCATGTAAATGTGAAATTCCTACATGAAATAAATCTTTCCACTTTGCAGAAAAGGTGGTTATTGGTATCAGCTTATTATTCTGCAAGAGAACCTTGATAGTAACGTTTGTCGCTCTAATTCCAGGGATTTAATTTTGGAGTAGTATCAAAAAGAATCAATGTAACAGGTTGTGTTGTACCTCAAAAACAATCAGTATTCTAACTTCTTATTAATTATATCATAGAATCATAGAATCAAGGAATCATTAAGGTTGGAAAAGACCTCTATGATCATCGAGTCCAACCACCAACCTAACACTACCATGCCCACTAAACCATGTCCCTAAAATATGAAGTTGAAAAATATCGTTTCAGAAAGACATTTGACATAAATGCCTCTAACAAAGTATGGAAAGATGACGTCAAATGGAAAAAATAATGGACAAGATTTATCCACAGTATGGTTCCACATTTGGTCTTTGTGGCCATTTCAAACGGCGTCTCTCTTAGTATTACATCACGTTTTGTTATTATCTGTGGAATGTAGGGCAAAGCAATGATGTCAGGTTTGTATTTGTGAAACTGGTTAGTGGTGTCATTGAATCTTTTAAGACACCACCTACCTGACAAAGTAGTTTAATTGGAAAACAGTCCGTTCCTCTTTAGACTTGGAGGAATTAGGATCATAGTTCTACTGCTGTGCCCCAGTGGAAGAAAAAAAAGCCATGGCTCCATTTCAGAGAGACGTCTAAGCACGTGCTTAATCCTAAGCAATCCATGGGAGTCAATAGAAGTTAAATATGCATAAATGGTTTGCTGACTTCAGCCTGTGGGCAGCGGAGCTCATCAATAACAGAACTAGGTGGATTAAACAGAGGTTGTGGTTCAAGAGAGTCTGTAAAAAAAAATAATAACCAAACCCTCATGGTAAAATCGAACATGCTCCAGTGCTTTCCTGAATAAGATAGTTTTCCTAATGTGGTGCTGCAACATATAGGTTGAGATGGGAAGAGGAGCATGGGTTCCAGTAAAGGACTCAAAAACCAAAGGGGTTTGGAGGAGGCGGCTAGTGAGAAACGCATGGAGGCGGGTTTAAAGTGAAAGCTGGAACGTGGATCAACAGAGCAACAGCTGAACCAAATGGAGTGGGAGTTAGCCCCTGGCATTCGAATCATCCAGCACCAGCATTTTGTCAAAAATAAACAAAGCAGCAAACAATGAATGGCAAAGGATGCAGAGCCAAATGAAACCCTTTGCCAGCCAAGCGTGCAAAATTTTCCCAGAATATACTTATAATCAGCTTTTTAAAAAATGGAATAAAGCACCTGGCTTCTCACTATGGGAGGAAAGGTAAGGGAAGATGTATTTTTTGCGATACAGGAGGCTATGAAGAGAGAAAAAAAATGCAACAGCAGAGGCGAGGTCAAACCTAGCAGACGCTTTTTCAGCTATGTATGAAAGCAACACACGTGTAGAGCCATCGCTCCCGGCAGGGAGCCTGGCTTCCTGGTGGCAATGCTCTTATTAGTTCGTAATACGACACAACCCACTGACATGAAGGAGAGCCCATCCAGCAAGTGCGGAGAAGACACAGACCACTGAAGGGCATCAATTGCTGTAGCTTCTCTAATCACTGTGTGATATGCTAAGGAAAAGAAATGAAAGACTTGCAGGGAAAGGACAAGAAAATGTTTGAAGAGCTGCTCTTTTGGCATGAGGGAGGCTTTTAGAGCTTGGAGTAGATAGTTAGAGAGGTTCCCCCCGACCCCCATCTCTATTTTTATATATATAGAGCTAGATATCGAGGAATGTTATTCAAAAAGTTTGGAATTCATATGAAAGGTTTTGTTTCAAATGTATGACCTGAATTTTAAGCTAAGCTCCATTTACTGTAGAAAGTGTATAAGGAGAGGTGTTTTGAAGAATAAGAAAGAGAAAAATCAATTCCAAGGAAATACAGAGGAACGGATTTCTTGAGAAATAGGGAGAGTTACAAACAAATGCAGAATCTGGGATCTGCAGAAACCCTTTTTCAAATGGAAAAAGAAAGATGGTACAATTTATCTTGCCTTTGTCTTAGATAAAATCTCCAACTTGGGCAAGAACAGATGTTAAAGAGTATACCTGTCCTTTCTGTAATTGTTTTTTTTTTTTAGCTTGTGGGCCACTCTGAGAGTGGGCAGTGGTAATAAGAAGGGAAAAATAAAGTAAAAAAAAAATTAAATCCTATGTTTAACAACAACAAAAAACCCCTCTCTCTGTTGTATTTTATTGCATCAGAGAATTGGACTCTTTGAACATAATAAGACTGCAAAACTTTCAGAGAGATAGAAATGTAGCAAATCCATCACTTCCAAATTAGCAACTCCTAGTTCACGGTGCATGATTTTCTATTGTCTTTCTTTCTTTCTACTTTCTTTCTTTTTTTCTTTCTTCTTTCTTTGTTCTTTCTTTCTTTTTTTCTTTCTTCCCTAGACATCTTCAGTTCTGTTATGGGAAATAAGGTATTTGAAGGTCCAAGTAAATTCCTGAAGAAGCCACTAGATGTTTGTGCCCTGGCTGGCATGAAGAGCAGGCAAGGGCTCTTCCCAGGCTCAGCATCCATCCTGCTCTGAGGTTATGAATTGCCAAAATTTGGACTCAGCAGTTTCAAACTCCTGGACAGGACGTGATCCTCCTTGAAAACAAGTCTGGGACTCTGTTTCCAGCGTTACAACATAGCTGTAAATCGCACAGGCATAGACAGAAATTAAATCACAGATTTTCTTCTGATGACATGCTGTTAAAGAATAAACCTGAATAAACCTGAATTATTGAACCAAAAATCCTCAGGAATAGGGTAATTTTCACATAGAGTACAAAGGTGTATAAAGCGTATTTATTGTTCTTGATTTCCTTTGATTTCATTTCACGGAGATATCCTAAATCTCTCTCTATACATCTCTCTTTCTTTCTCTTTCTCAGTGCTCACCTTTGAGCCTCACCAAATTTTGATCAAAGGGCATGGAATGATGTGGTTTTCACACATCTGATTATGACCTGTGGTTTCTCTTTTGCACATTCTCTTTTACTTTGTAATGGGTGAAACTGAACCTTAGGTTAGGACCTACCTTGAGTCTGCAGTTTGGAATTGGATCTAAGTGGAAATCTACAGCCTGACTGGGGTCAACCGCTTCAGATGGTCTTACCTAGATTGGAAGGAAAAAAAAAAAGTATTTACTCTTTATTGCAGCCACAAATCCCAGAGTTATTTGAAATCTAAAACCTGTTATTTTGTGTTCTTTCTTCTAGCCTCTGCCTCATATCCAATTTCAGCATATTACAGAACCGTTTTCTAAGGTACTCAGTCTTCCCAGCCTGCCCTGCTGCCATATATGCAGATTCATTTCTGAAGATTAGCCCTGTGGTAACATTTGGATTAGCTCATTTTTCCTACCAGATTTGTTTCCTACCAAATTTATCTCAAAAGCTATGGGTTTTTACATTAAAACTATGCATAGATTAATGTTTCACTCCTAAAGTGATACTTCCTTTTCATCTATCAAAATAAATGTGGCACTCGCTGTAATTCACTCAAAATCCCATCTTGCTCTGCTCCGTAATGATCATTTTCAGTTTCCATAAAAGCAGAGAAGAACTCCAGATCCCAGGGAAGTTGATGGGAAATTTGTAATCGAGTGGAAAGAAGACTTCCAGCAAGATTGGTAAGTTTTCTGACAAAGAGATGAGATTACTCTCTTTGTGAGTAAATTAATTCCCTAACAGCTCATTTAATATATATATGTGTCAACTGTGAAAATAATGCAAAGGGCAATAACACTTTCTAATTAGCTTTTTCATCTTCGTGATGTTCCTGCTCACTGTTTATGAACAGGATAGAAAGGTCCCGTTGTGCTCCCAGGGGAGATGGGAAGAGGTAGAGCTACTGGAGGATGCCTCATCCCAGCTCCACGACTGTGAAAAATGGAACATTTCCATTTTGAAGGCTTGAAGATGTACTAAAAATGTAGCTGAAATGCTGATTTTCTTCCCTAGAGGAGGAATACTTGCCCATATTCTAGTTCCTTCCTGCAATAGATGTTTGTTTATGTAATGTTAAGCAATGTTAGCAGTAGCCTCCTTGCATACAAATGCATCTGAGACTATGCCAAAGGGTTCATGCTTTTCGAGGAGACAGCATTCAGACCTGGGCAGAGGAAGACATTCAACCTATTTTTTTTAGCTCCATAGAACAGATAAAATTTTGGCATGCCCTCTTCCTTCCCCTTCAGGTCTGGGAATCTGCCCCCAACTCTTCATTTCCATTTTTTCCCTTACAAGAAGCACAAAATGTTGTGTATGAACTTAAAGGGAATGCTTTACTTGTTGTTTTCTGCCCTTGGGATATTTCATTTCAGGGGAGAAGACAACAATAAATTAAATTTGGTATTATTCTCACTCTAAATTTTTTAATGATGTTTTTGCTCGGCTCCTGAATGGAAGATTGAAGAGTTGCACAGCTCTTTGTGTAAGCTCAGTAAAGTTGTTTCTGTGGGAACTCTGGAGATGGACAGGTTAATTCCTACACCACCAAAGTGCTGTCGCTTCCTAAGCTGACTATTCACTCTGAATTTGTAGGTCGGTGCTTTCTGATCGTCCCTGTTGGGTAACAAAATGATGAAAGAACTGCACCACGAGCACAGAGATAGCATTAAACTCATCAGACCGAATTTTGGAGCTGTTGGGTAAGGAGCATGGGTAAGGGTGGGAGTTTGGAAGGGAAATGGGGACAGACTTTTTAGCAGGGCCTGTTGCAATAGGATAAGGGGTAATGGTTTTAAACTCAAAGAGGGTAGATTCAGACTAGATATAAGGAAGAAATTTTTCACAATGATGGTGGTGAAACACTGGCACAGGTTGCCCAGAGAGGTGGTAGATGCCCCATCCCTGGAAACATTCAAGGTCAGGTTGGACGGGGCTCTGAGCAACCTGGTCTGGTTGAAGATGTCCCTGCCTATGGCAGAGGGGTTGGACTAGATGACCTCTAAAGGTCCCTTCCAACCCAAACCATTCTATGATTCTATGATTCTATGAAAAGCAGCCCTCTGCCAACACTGGGCAACAGTGGAAGGGAAAGGGGAATAGGCAACGCTAATTAATGAATAAAAAAATTACTAATATTTTTTGTGTGTGATGCCATTCTAGTTAGCGTCTGGTATAATTACCTCAAGTGACATGATTCATTCATGCTGAGTTTGAGCAGTGATGGTGTTGTTCGTCATGGTTCCCATATCATGCACCTTGGGGCTTTTTGGGTAACTTAATTGAGTAGTGCTCATTTGAAAGGTTATCTTAGGGGTTTTTTTTGCCCCCCTCAGAGTTTATTTGGAAGTTTGATGGGATTTATTCCTTATCTCTGTATGTCCGATACGGTTATCTGGTTTTTAAGTAAAAATGCATACGGACTAATGAGTGACTGAGATCGAGTTTAACAAGTAACCAAACTCTTCTGAGAGAGTCATTCCCCTGAAATTTCACTGAATTAGTTGGGCAGGGTTTTATTGATGTCAATGAAAACAGACACAGGTCAAAGGTTTAAATGTTAAAACAGCTATGGGAACTGTGGCAAGTGTGGTGGTTGTCCCAGCACAAAAGTTAAGGAAATTCAGGGCTTAATGGAGAGCTCATTAAATTCCCATGGGCAGTAATGCATACAAACTGTTACATGCAAGGAGTGGCGGTATTCAGATGTATTTATGAGGCTAATAAATGGAAGAATTAACTTGGTGTGTCCTTGGGTCAACTCATCTGGGCACCTGATGCCTTTCTGCTGGGGTGAAGGCGGTTGACATTTCCAGACTGGACAACCATGGCAAGTCTCACTACCTGTGACATCTGGGGAGGCATTTGCTTTCTACCCATTTTGGCTGATGAAAGAAGCAAGAAGAGGTTTTAAAAGAGCTTTGTGGAGATAAGGAGGGCAGCTCAAGCTGACCCAGTGGAGAGGTGCGCAGGGTTTCATCGTGGCATCTGACCTTCCTCCTTTCCTCCTGGTAAAGAGCGCTTCTCTGCAGTGCCGAAATTGGACGTGCTGTCCAAACTCCTTTCAGCACTCAGCCTGTGTAGGAAAAAAGGCAAGAGCACCGAGTAAAATAATTTATCAGGTTTGGTAAAAGTTTTCACGCCAGGATGGTGATATATTAGAGCACCTGAAGGGGTAAAAAATTTGTTTTAGGCTTTCAGTAGGAGAGCTTAGCTAACAGGAGGAAAAATTAAAGGAGAATAAATAGGAACTCTTACCTTCTGCCCATAAAATGACCTTGTTTCCTGCTCTCAGGAGACTGAAAATGATGATTAATAATTTACAAACCTGCTGTCTATTCAGCAGGTTGGGGTTTTATGCAGCAATACTGGATTTTATAATAGCTTTAGTCCCAAATTAATTTGCAGCCTTCTGAAAGTGGAATGTGGCAGAGGGACTATGATAGGAAAGAGTAAAGATTCACGGTATGACCAAGAGTGAATGGAAATCCTATGTTCAACTACAACTGCAGGGATGTGGAGAAGGAGAATAAGTATATCTGAGATAAAATTTACACTAGGGTACCGAAGCTGATACCATGAAACCTCATTAGGGTTTTGAAATTCAAATTGCATTCTAGAGACTTAGAGCTAATATCCCAACAATAGAGAGTTTAAAAGTATGCAAGCTTTAAAGTGGGGTAATATTGACTTTGTGTGCCCCAAGGTTTCCA
>NW_009225004.1:11857-76724 GCF_000690835.1 Fulmarus glacialis
TGACTGTTATTTATGGGTTTGAACCTGGAATAGCTGGTATCGACAAAGTGGTCTGAACCCATATCTCAGTGACTGTCTGCGGAACCACAAGATAGGCTTACGCCTCTGCAAACACAATAACTCTTATTTTGATGCCAAAAGCCTTAACTGAAGTTAAAGCATCCTCAGCTGAGAAGCTATAGGGATAATTTCTGATGATTCTTTGTTTAGCTTTGAGTCATGGGTCTACGAAAAGACTGAAATACAGCAATGGCTGTTCCAAACACACGTAACAAGCGCGTAGGGAAGAGCTGGCAGGACCAGGATGGTGTAAGCTGTGATGCAGCATATGATTGAATATGCATGAGGCCTTTTCATATGCAGCGGGTCAGAGTTTTTTTCCCTTTGAGACTATATCTTTGATTTATCCTGATGAAAAGAGAATGTCCCTTTCAAATCCATTGACTTTCACTTTAGCCATAATTTGAGATTGCCTCTCTGGGGATCAGTTACCTTGGGGAGCAGAGAATTTCAAAAAGAGATGGTTTAATGTGGAGTGGGATCGCCACAGCTGCAGTCCCTTCTTTTGCAAGAGGTGTTTTAAAGTTGATTTCAACGTAGGGTGAAGATAAAAGCTTTTCACTGTTCATTAACCTTTGTTTTGGGGCGATTCTATTAATAAGTTGTTTTGCCTGCTTTTGTTTTGCATCATTTCACGCTGTTCTTTTTGTTTGCTTGCTGGCAAATACCTGCATTTTCCTGTCCTCTCTGCCATTTGTCCTTGGTTTCGGTTTACATTCATTTCAGTTATATTTTTTAGATACATTTTTCAGTGGAAGAGCAAATTGTGCCAGCTTGTTTAGAAAGATGAAGTTATTTAATGAACGTGAAGGAAAGGATGTTTGAAGGCTCCTTTGTACCACTGAGTGTGCTCCCATTGATTTAAATTGCCTTTCAGGGAAGTCCATGGCTAATCAGTTTATAACATATACATTTGGCATTTGTATGCCTAGTCCTGATATTAAACTCTATTTCTAGGCATCTGTAGATTATTTTTAATTCTTTTATAATTACAGACCTCAATGCAAAATTGTAATCTACTTGCCTGTATTAACAGCAGAAGAAGAGATATGGCTTGTAGTCACTTCCACATGCAGAGCCAGTTTAAGTCAATTGGTTTTATTATTACTGTGTTCTTCACACTCATATGCCTCAAATTGGACTGAAGCCATTTGAATTTATCTGCTGTATCGAGGCAATCAAATGACAAGGAGTGGTAGTCATTGAGGATGGATTACTTTGGATCTCAGTATCATTATTTGCCTTTAGAAATATAGTGAGCCATTCAATCCAAGGAGGGATACTTCAGTTTCTAATTAATAGTTTCAGAATGCTATTATTAACTTTTCTTTTAACTTCTTTCATTAATTAAAGATTATAGCTATATGGTCAAACAGATAGAGGGAAGAATGCAAGCAGTATATGATGAAGTCTGACAAAGGAAAGGATGTTCTAACTCTTTCAGCAAAAAAAAAGAATGTGTCGCTTTCCATCAGGTTTCTGGGTTTTAATGTTGAGACTCTAACACCATCCAAAGCAGACAGGTAATTTCTTTTAATTGGTAAAGCATTATCACTTAGAGGATAGATAACAAAGCAAAGTCGTTAAATGAACGTAAGGTACTAGACCATATAAATTGTTTTGTACTTGTGAGTGTGTAATTTTAGTCAAGTAATTAGTTTGGGCTATATGTTTTTGAGTACAAATGTGAATGTTTTATTGTGTGAATACTAGAAATGAACTCTTCAAAAAGAGAATGGATTTAAAAATGTGAATATTTGATCTTACATTATATTCGGCTTGGCTGTACAGATATAATTCAAAACCTTCTCTACACGTAGTCATAGAGTTAGGTTATGGCAGAACATACTTTACTGACAGACTGCGTAACGTTTCATAGGAATGGTAACGTGAAGGATAATGAGCATTTCTCCCAGGTCTAAATGTCTTTCATCCAGATACTTGGACTCTCAAAGTCATGTTGTAGGAGTCAGAACTCGGCCAATTTTAAAATTAAATGTTTCAGTTCCTCAAATAGGCAGAAAATGGAGTTGTGAAAAATTATTTGTTTCTGCTGAGAATATATGGAGACCGTGCAGGTAATATCTGTTCCGTTCAGTTATCATCCCTAAAATCTTAGATTTAGGTGGGAAAGGGCAGACTACCCTTTGCTTCACTGTGCTAGTACGTAGCTAGTCTTCTGCCTAAGTCTAAGTGGCAGTACTCCAACATGCAAAATGCTATTATAGGCCAACAGCATTTTGCAGATGAATTTGTATTCTTGTTGTAGGATCATTTTTGTAACCCTCGTTTGCAAGTGAGTTTAATACTGGTATCGCTGGTAATTCCTTCATGTTGCAATTATTAATTGTTAGACACATTAGTGTCTAAGACTGCACTGTGTGGGCAGGAGATCTGGCTCTTGATTGATAAGCTGCAAGTGGAATTCTCTCCCCAAGGCCGAGAAAGAAGATCATTAATTTTATTTTGAACATTATTCAAATAGATTTCCTATATCACTGGAATAATGAAGGGTGATTTGAGGAGACAGATCCTGAGCTGGTAGAAGTCAGCGGCAGCTTTCAGCTGGGGAGTCTGGATGCGAATGATCCTGTAGTCGTGGCATTACAGGGCTCTCTGCTTTTGGGATGGGTTTGTAAGCTATGGGCTAAGTTCAACAGTAGGTACCCAATGTGGGAAGGTTAATGCTGGCTTGGATACGTCTTCAGGATGTTTCCCTTCTCGTGGTTCTCTGCATGTGCACATTTGCAGTATGCCTTGCAAAGGCAAATTAGATAGGTTTTGCACGCTCGGCTGTATACCTGGCTCCTTACAAATCACTCAGGGACAGACCATGTGCCTTAAGCTGCTGGAAAACCTTCCATTGACTTGATAGGGATGGACTTTCATTTCAGGACTTTAATACATCTTTTGCAGCTATACCTTCTTTGAGCAATTTGCTTCTTGGACATACACGCTCAAAAAAACGCTCTTCTGCATTGATTTTCCCCATTTCACCTTCATTTTACCCTGCCACTTTCTTCTGATTTAAGTTGAAAGTTCAACTGATAACCAATTTTTCTGTAAAGCTGGTTATATTATGTCAGTAAGTGGGAATAGCATAGCATCTCTGTTTTCACTCAATGGGAAGTGACATACTGTTGATTAAAATTTATTGCTAATATGCTTTGATAAATGTTTCAGAGTATGTTATTGTTTTACTTTTTCATTTCTGGACACTTTCTATTTCTGTTTTATCAATTCTATTTCCTCCAATTGTTTTAGACATAATGTATGATGCTAATAACATGTCAGCTTCAAAAATCAGAAGCATAAAAAGATACTTTTGCTGAAAACTACAGTCAGAGAAGAGAGTGATTTACATTGTTCTTTAAAATATGCAATTACATTTGTTGATTGAGATGCCAGTTACATACGGAAAAATAGGGGAAGATGTTTGAATTTCCTGTTTCAAATTATTTAATATGGAGTCATAATTTATAGATGGAAGGCAGATTTATTATGTAAGCTAGCCCAACTCTAATCAAAAGGACTAGGGAAGATGTTTTCCTGTTTCAAATTATTTAATATGGAGTCATAATTTATAGATGGAAGGCAGATTTATTATGTAAGCTAGCCCAACTCTAATCAAAAGGACTAGCCACTTCCTAGCACCTCTTTAATCCTTCTTTAAGCTTCCAGCATTCCTTGAGAAGACTTTCATGCAAGTTTTATAGGTGTTCAGCCCCTTAATCTCTTCTCAATTTTTTTCTCTTTATTCAATAATACTACGGTTCAGGTCACCATGTTGAATCACTCATTTTCCTTTCAGAGATCCAGATCATGTATTTCATATGATCACTTCAGTCCATTTTTGTAACAGCATTTTGTAATAGTACCCACCTTGCACTGGAATAAAGGCCTAAGGGAAGTTCAGCTGTTGACTAATGTAAAAAAAAAAAAAAATGTAGGCTGGTGTAAACTAGTTCTTATCACTTTTCACCCTGGCTGCATATATTTTGGTCCTTGAGGTCCCTTTTAACAAGGCACTTAAGCGTATGATTACCTTTACCCATGCAAACGTTTCATCTGACCCATCTTCCACGTGCTCCCGTTTTCTCATTGACTGCAATTCCTCCAGACTGCTCCTGGACGTTGACTCCAGAAGGCTTCTTGGAGAAAAAAAAAAAAATTTCTCTACTGAGCAGGAGTGCGGTTCCTGTGTGGACGTGCTATTCTATGCATACGTATGCCCAGCCATGCTTTTCCAGCTGTCTCTAATTGGGTCTCCATCACTGCCAGCTGATTGTTTCTTCCCTAGTTTCTCCTTTATTCAAAGGGTATATGCTTTGGATTATTTTTCACCATCTGTATTAGTTAAAATGTTATCACAACATCAGATGTGTCCAAATTAGGTCTTTTTTTTTTTCTTCCCCTGCCCATTTTTCCACTCTGTTTGCCTTTCTGGTGTTAACCATGTCTCCCAATACAGAATAATTTGCCAGTTTTCTTAATATGTTTACTTCTTACTCTTCCAGATCATTTAGGAAAACATTAAAGATAGGAATGATAACCACGATTCCCCTGTTACTGCAGAAGATGTCAACTTGGCATACTACTACTCCTCGTGTTTTGTTTACATTCAATTAGTCAGGTTTTGGATCTGTCCAAACCAATTTGAATTAACATTTCAATTAGTCTTTCATGAAAAAGAGAGTAAATGCTTCATTAAATTACATGCTTTATTAAAATAGCCATCAACATCCATAAAGAAACTTTCTAACATGATGTTTTACGATATAAGTGGTTTCGCACAAAATGTCACAAACAGTCTTGAAATATGTATCATTTTAATTAGGTTGCAATTTAAAATGTTAGATTTTTAATGTCTTCTGTATGAGGGGATAATAAACTGATCTAAGAGCTAGAAGGTCTCAGATTGCTTGAGAAAATTTCGGTGGTTTTGTAGGGAAAAAGCACTTGGGTCCCTCTGAAATCACAAATCACAGAGCATCGTGCTTGTCGCTGAACAAAGACAAAACAAAAAGATCATCGCCACGCCCCAAGATATTAGGATGAAAAGTTTCCACTGATGGAGAGAGGATTGGGGTTGAGGGCAGGTATCTGCCTGAAATTGTTCGCAATTGCCCACCGGGCAACTTCTGTTGTCATGTGCAATGATACAGCTCCCTCAAAGTCGGTGAAATTCAGGGGTTTCTGAACGAGGGTTTCTGACAGCTACTTACTGCATCATGTGGAAGAAGTGCACCATAACGCGTAACAGGTCTTTTAAGAACATCCAAGTTCCTGTATCATACGATGAATGGTTTCACTGCAATTTTGATGCTTTTACTGGATCATTTATGTTTTTTGGAGTCTTCCCTTCTCCAGGTCTAATCAATCACTTAAGCATGTGTCTGACATTTAAGGATATACTTAAGTATGTTCATATTCAGAGAAGCGCTTAGAGTTGCCCTTAACTCTGAGATAAGCTACCGCTGTGGGAAACTGGCTGTCGAGCTACATTGCAGTTCACATAGGTAATGGCAACCACTAAGGTGCTTAAACTTTGTATAAGGTTTGTCAGCCTTCCTGGCTCTGGGTAGTCACTCAGCAAACAAAATCAGATCTTTTTCTCTTTCCATTCCCTCAGCAAGTATTTTAATTTAGATATACTTTTCCTCCTGCCCTATTTGCCAGTAAGAAAGAACCTGGTAAAGGAACTGTCAGTAGCTCTACGAGGACAAAGCAATGTCTCTGCTCCTACAGTTGCAGAGTAGACTCCTAATTCTGGCATGAAGATATTTTAGAACAAAGATTAAAAAAAATAGTTTTTATTAGCGGTTCACATGCCTGCTATAATTAATACTACACTGGGAAGTTTGCTTTCAGCTCAGTTGAACACATCTACTTTTAACCTTGATCACCGAATAATTTCTCATAAGCTCAGTCACAGATTAATGTTGAAAAGATGTAGGTGATTTTTTTTTTTCTTTTAAACCCTACAGCCACATATATCGTGAATATACTCACTGGAAAGCCATTTCATCAGTGCTGCAATACTTAAGTACTTACAAGTTTGAGACAGCTGTAAGATGCTGAGAACTGCTATGGAAATTGTAAAATATTTATTAATACAATAATAGTGCTTTATCTTGGCTTCAATTTATGATTTAAATTGTGTATCACAAGGGTATCTTTGTTCTTGAAAGATGTTTTGAAAATGTCAGTTCAGACACATGCTGTATAAATAAGTAGCTTTCTTTGCTTCATATATAGGCAACATAATTCGATCTTTAAATTTAAACAACCATTTCTTATTATATTCCTAAATAACGCATTTGGGTATTTTCACTTCTGCTGCTGGAATACTGTTTACAGACAGGAGAAAAATCTGACTACAGCTGAAATTCAAGATTTTTATATAGCTGGTCTTAGTTACTGAATTTGGAAATAATAGAAAGAATATGTCTGTCTTTCCATATTTAAAGCTTCAGAAAGGCTGATCCAATCTCCAAGTGCTAGTGAAAAAAAACGCTCCTAAATGAAATGCATGTTAGATCCATTTCAAGAGTCAGAAATTTGCAGTTCTCTTTCTGCATCTACCGCAGTGTGTTTTTGCGTAGGTAATTTGGGGCTAGTTTTCTTCCATCCTTGCTTGTGAAATGCCTTCTGGGGTGCTAAATATTTTTCACTTTCCACTCTTTAAAACTGGGGTAATAGTTCTTAACTCAGGTCTGGATGTGGCCTCAATGGCGAGGATAGAGGAGACCACACCGCAATTTGTCTTCCTCTGTGTTTGGTCCATCCCATGTCTTCTCGTACTGCGGTGCTGATGGGTGAAGGGAAGAAACATGGTCCACTTTCAGATCTCCACAAAATCTTCACTTCAAACACTACAGGCCTGTTTTGAAGCTTCATTTTATGTGTGTAAAAAGCTTGGGGAACATTATCTGCGGAGGACTAGGTACACTTTGACTGCTGTAAGATCTTTTTGTCGTACGGCCGTGCCATGGCTACCCTTAGGTGCTCCACTGGAAGGCAGCTGAGGCACATCTGCATGACGTGGAGGCGCGAGTTGTCTGGGCTACGAGTCTGTAGCTGAATACAGAACCTCGGCTCCTTGCACCTGTGGTTTGAGCAAGTGCTCAAGTGCTCTTAAGCAGTGGAAATCGCTTTTGAGAATTTGATGACGGTTTCATTGGATATCTAGTGACAAAAAGGGGACATGGAAGAAACTCATAAACTGCTCCTAGGAACAGCTGCCTTAAGTCTGCCGCTGACATGGATGAGCTGCCGGAGAGGGTCGAGTACAGCTGGATTTGTTCTTTCTGCATTGTTTATTAACCATGATTTGCTTATCGGCAAATCTCAAGTTTTAATGATATATGTGAACCTCAGGTGGATTTCAGCTTGAATGAAAGGAGGGAGGTAGTAACAGCAGAATAAATGTAGTGGTTTTAGAGGTTTGGTTTGTTTTTTGTAATTTTCTTTTTCACTTCAGTATTTTCCTTTTTAAATGATCTGCTGTTTATTATGCAAGGACATTATTGTGCATGATGGCATGAGTAGGACATTTACAAAAAACAGCTAAATTAAATTGCTGATTTGGAGACCAGACTGCAATCAGCATTGTGTCACCTTTTTTTTAAGAACAGACTTGTGTTAACCTTCAAAAATTGTAAGAGCAGCACGAGCTTTGATCAAAAAAGAGACTTGAGCTCTGTTCTTAAATAACAGGAAGTTCAGTCCTTGTTTACATGCATGAGACTTTTACTGACAATGATGAGCTTGGAGCTTTATATGCTACTTGCACAGAATACATAATCAACAGTGGAAAATAACTCTGAGGCACCAGCGTTCAAAAAGACAGGATTGAGCTACGTGCTGTGATTAAGGAGGTGTTTTAAAAACTCCCATCATAAAGTGCTCCGAGGGGGTGAATATTGCTTATTCCCAGACTGAGAGGTGAATGTCTGCATGGGATACCGCAACCTGGCAGAAAACTGTTTTGTCGTCTCATATCATGAGACATATGAGACATATCATATGTTTCATACCATATATCTCTAACATGAGAATCTCATATTTTCATGAAGCATATCACGGACACGCTTCGTTAGTTCCAGCGATGCCAGGATTAAGCAGGGGGGAGGAGTCCTGAGACCAGTGCGGATGCTTGGGCTGAGGTCTGCATTGATCTGTCAGGGCTGTACATCTCTCTCTCTTTGTAGCCTTGAAATTTCAGAATAAAAGCAACAGTCAGGAGAAGAAAAGCTTATTTGTACAAAATAGGATTTTTAAAGCTTTCCTTGTAGCCCTAAATGTGCTTTGTTCTCATTGCTAGGAACAGATTGAGGCCAACTTTCTGCAAGTCCCAGGGGACTAGAATTGTTGGTTAACCTGGTAAATAGTTTCCAGTAATGGGCAGTTTATAGAAAATGGGAGTATTTAGGTCAGCCAATCTCCTTAACTGGGATTTTTTTCAAAGGAGGAACATCCTGTGCATTTCTTCTTATAAACTTCTATAATTAGTTTCCCATGAAACTCTTACTTTGCCATAACCCTCCTTTCAAAAGGAAAGTTTAAGTGATAAAACTAATGGACTATAGATAATTTGTTTGAAATCAAGGAATGTCTTTCTATCTTTATGTCAATGAGAGGCAGATGTTCTGAGATCCTGAAGCACTTAGGTGTGCCACCTGTATCGCAGTTGCAGTGTCCTCTATACTCCATGGAACAGTATAAAAAAAAATCTCACTGTGACTGGGCAAAAACAAGTAATCGTAATGAACAAGATTTGATACGCGTCATGGCATTAAAAATGGGAATAATGCTAACAACCTTCAGAGAACTATCATGAGTTTTACTAATGGTTAGTAATTTTTTTCTTGTCCTCTGGGAACCATGTTTCCTTTCTACATGTAATCTGGAACATGGAAGCCCTAAATTCCTGAGACAGACAAATACATTTCATACACATATTTTCTGACCTTCTTTAAAAAAGATTAAAATGGTCCTACCTTTGTTCACTAAAAATACATGTGTTTAATGGTCATTCCTTCTGAGTCTCTTTCCTCTACAAAGAGCAATTCCTTACTTAATTTTAACTATTTGCTGACTGATTCAAGTTGTTTCTTGTCCACTCTTTATACTCATGGCTTAGATTTCAGCTTTATTGTCCGTCGCTCTAGGCTCCCAGAATTTCATTTTTATATTTTGACATTTTCAAGGTATCATTGTACCAGAGAAGAAACAGAATATATTCAAATGAACTCCCATTCGTCTAATTGCTTTCTGATATGTACTGGGCTATCCATCTTATTCACATCTTTATCCTTAAGGCATCTGTGAAGGATATTTGAATTATGCTATCACTTGTGAATTAGCAATGTTGGGAAGATTTTTTTCCTGGCAGATGATGGATATTGAAGAGGGAAAAAGCTTCTCAGTACTATGGTTAAACAGAATCATTAATTCCAGAGGAGAAGAAGCCAAATGTCTGTGGGTTCTGCATTCGAAAGGGTTTGTTGGTCCTAGATGTTTTGTGGAGGACATGAAATCTCCTTTTAAGAAGGACAAAAAAAGAAAGACATTCCACTTTCCACCAGTGCAATAGTATGTCCTTTACCATCTGTTCAAGGCAGCTATGCCTACCATCTTTTAGGAATGACAGGAATAAAACCTGTGAAAAATGTATTTCCACACTTGAATATGAAGTTGAGAATAAACACAGTAAATAAGGTAAATATTAGCAGTCATAGCATTAAGATAAACTATGGAGAAAGAAACCTCTTTCCTCATTTGAGTCTTCAGATAGCCCAGTTCTGTGTCCTTCTCTATCTCAATACCTGAATAAAGACACGATTGATCCCTAGGTATGTCTGCAAATCTATTTTAAGTAAAAAACTTTATCAGCAGTTTTTGGGTACAAGTAGGAAAGTTGACCTGAGGGTGTTATCAAAGCTAGACCCAAGCCCTATACTTAAGCAGCTCTATGCTTAATGATCAGTTGAACTAATCAGTAATGAAATATATTCAAAAATCCAGATTATGCAATAGCTAATTTGAAATAAAGAAAATCCAAAAATGTAAGTCTTATTGCTACTTTTAATCGGAAGATACCCATCCTCTAACGAGTTGTCTTTCACATGTTTACCTCTTAATTATAGATGGTTTGAATTGAAAATTGGCTGGCTCAATCTTAGGCTGTTCACCTTCCTCCATCTTTGCAGCCAGGCAAATAAATGACCTCTGAATCTCTCCTGGAGAAGCTTGCAAACAGATATTTTAACAGGTAAATCATTGATTTTAACTTTGAGCATATAGAAAACAGTGCCAGTTCCCTTTATCAGCAAAAGGAAGGAGTCATCCATCACCTGTGGATTTATGATGCCTATAACTGATGGTGTTCAAGACTTCCTGCTCTAAATTACCTGCTCTTGTGGTGTACTGCAAATAATTTTAATGAATTTAGCTGGGCCGCTGTGCTCATTAGCTCCTACAGTGGTTATGGGCTGATACCCACTCAGGTCTATAGGGTTAACAAGCAGTTAGGAAAGAGGATTTTTATAATCCTTTGAAAAAGCATCCTCCACCCCATTTTTCCCCTTTTAAGGAGATTCTGCTTTTAAAAGGCTGATTTGAGACCTGCCCTTGAGCTGAATTATGGAGTAACTTTATCCCTCTGTCAGCGCCTGGCCTGGTTCACTCTGGTTTACAGAACCTTTCTCCTCCATGTTTTAACCCTACAGAAATATACCTTAAATTTCTAGATCTTGAAATAACTATAGGCAATGTAAAATTCGTTCTGGTCTTGGCTCTCTCTCCAGAGATGGATTACGTGCTTGGAAGTCCATCACCATTATAAAATGCGATAAATCCACATCCCCCATGGACTGGTATAAATCAGGATAGAAGTGTGACTTCAATAACAAGGCAGTGCTGTGCTACAGACTTTATAGTCATAGATACACCCTCGTAGGACTTACACCTCTGAGTAGAAGAATATTTTGAAAGCTTTTTGCGCAGAGATTTTAGATCACTCCCTTCCTCTATGACAGTTCACTCTTTGCAAGCTCTAGGCCTTCAACTGCAATGCCCTGATTGTCAGTGGAAATAGTATAACGCCGGATAGGTTTTCAAATCTTCTATTGGCAAGATATTTTGTTTGTTTGCTTGTTTTTAATTAATATTTAATTGGGTGTGCAGACAAGGGGTTATATCATCAATTGTTGTGAACTGGCTTAGCTCTGTCAAAGCTAATGTTACTATATTGATTTATACAACCTAAGAGGCTGACTTGGAGTTAAGGGAAAGGGCAAAGACTTTCTTCATAAGAAGAAAAAGGAAATTAAAAGGGAGATGTCATGCTGTGATCTGTGGTATGGTAATAGAGGTTTGTGGACTGCTAGGGAAAGGTGACTCCTACAAAAGAACTGGAAAATGATTGGGAGCTTTTTGCTTTTTTTTAATTTTTTTTTTTTTTTTTTTCTGTTGATCTTACTATCATCATAGAAAGTTTATTGCCAATTAACTTTATGGGAAGGAATTATAGTGGCAGTAAGCAAGTAAAGAATACAGTACGTATTTATGCAATGGTGAGCAGAATTAATATAACTCCTTTACTTGCTTTTTAAGCTTTGCCCTAGCCTTGTCCCTAGATATAAGATACTCTTTTGACTGAGATAAACCGCTGTGATAAGAAACTGTATTTTGTTAAAAATCAGAACATATTTTCTCTTATTTATTAGTGTTAGTCATAAAACTTATATTGGAAATAGCACACAAATGAGCTTCTCACCCGTAAAATCATTGAAACGTAACATGACATTTACTACCCGTGGTACATAATTAGACTCCCATTCACTTATGCAACTATTTATTTCAGCCATCGAATGTGATGATTTTGAGATAAGTTGGCTTTCTATTAAAAAAATGAAAATTTTAAATTGAACTCTTTCTTTCTGCACTCCACTCCTTAAAAGGTGGTATTTCAGATGAAGTAGTCAAATCTCCAAAAACCAACCCCTTATTCTGTCTATCAAGTGCATCACTATCTATTGAACTGCTTTTTTCAGTTATTTTCTTATTGCATTTGATGAAGTTATTTATATAATCTTTCACTATCGCTCCCTAAAAGCAATCTTAATTATAAAATAATTACTGTATTAATCCACGTGTAATTAATATATAGTATTAAAGATGATCAAGATTGGGCACTTAAAAATTATTCTTCAACTTTTCTGTTTGCAAAATGAATTCCAGTTTCAAAATGAGGTTCCAGATTTGCCTTCAAGTTCTGTTACGGAATATAAATATTAACAATTTATTTAAATTCAATATTTTGGTGTTGTGGGTTTTTTTTAACACAAACTTTGCATTTCTCTAAGATTATTTGCATATTTGGTATAGACACCTAGTCATTCTCCAAGACTTGATACATTACCCTTTGATTTGTTTTCTTACTTCTTAAGAACTGCTAAGAAGGTGAAAATTTTGCATACCATCTCCTTTTTTCCCCATGGGCTTAAATTGCCTGCAGTTTGTTGCCCTGTTTCTTGGACTCCTACCTACAGCACATGTTTTTGCAGTTGTTAGCTTGCTGTCACTTTGAAATGTATATGTCTCTGCACAAACTTATGTTCTTGCCATTGTCCTCATTCCCATTGACCTGGATGAGTTAACAACGTGATGATCTCTGTAACTGTCTTGGAGCAGGCTGGTGGGAAGATGATGGTTGCACCACTCCCGTTGCATTATTCCTCTGAATAAAGCTGGTCATGCAGTTCTTGGCTAGTATGACTTCAATTTCAGAAGCCTTCAGTGAGATCGGAGGAGAAGCTGGATGCATGGCAGGACAGCCCTCTTCAGAGGGAAAGAAGGTGAAACTCTTCATTGGCTTTTAACAGAAGAAAGGGAATTGAGATTAACATCTTATAGTGGGTGATTCAATTGCATAAGCGAAACTTTAGCTAATTTGGAAAGAACACAGCAATATGAAGGAGCTGTTAGCATCTATTAACAGGCAAAAACAGTTCTACATCCTTTTTTTAAGGAGGACAAGGGACTAGTAAATTAAAATTTAAAAACCAAACGCATATCAAGGTGCCCTTCAATTTACGAACAAGACTCTCTTTACCTTTTGGTAATGAAGAATGTGGTCTTTTCAAAGTCATGTTTTAATCCTGAGACTTGATACCTTCTGCAGTACAAGGATCAAACTCTGCCCTATTTCAGAAAAAAAGATATGTTTTCAGTCTTTCAGTTTCATCTAGTTCATGTACGTCTTAATGAAAACTCTGCCAAGAATGAGTTTTGGAGAGCATTTGGGCTGAGTTCTGGCAAGCTGAGCAGAAGGCTCTAAACGCAGTGTTAGAAGCAAGGAGTTACCTGCAAAGGTTATGATCTTGGAGTAATAAGCATGACACCAGCTGAGAAATGTGAAGCAGAGGTTTGCTTGCAGTGCTCCGCTTCTGTCTGCAGTTATTCCTAGAGTATAATTTTTAGCAAGGTAAGTGAGCATAGTGTGAGCGAAGGATGATGAAAATGGACAGCGCTGCTCCTTATGTAATGTGTTTTAACGCCCTCCCCACAACTCCCTGCCTCTTGGGTATTTCCTGCTACCCACTGGAGAAAATCATTGGACTTTGGTGTAGAGATAGTCATTGATGAGATTATTCCCATGCTCTTTTTGCATTCTCTGCTTCTGGCATGAGAATTTCGGATAGGCAGGAGGGAAGGTTGTAGGCTGAAACAAGAAGTGCAAAGCGGTCGTTAGTTGGACCAAAATGTATTAATCACTATGCTTAACACAACGACTGGGGACCCTCACTTGCTCTAGTGATGAACATAAAAATCTTAATAAGGCACCCTCCATCTTAGACATACAGAAATTTGAAACTATTTGTAAAATTTTAATGCCAAAAGTGTTTTCAGCTTAAATAACAATCTCAGAGTACTTGTTATAGCATTATGCATTTTATTTCATGTAACTGCTTTTTAAACTGCTTTACAAATGTTCTTCACGGCAGGTACCTGTTTCAGAAAGCCTGAGCGAATGAGGAGCTGAAATTACGTTTTCAAACATGACGGAGGAGAAAATTCTGCAAGTGCTTACATGAATAAAGATGCAAATTTAGATACTCTGGAAAATCTTAACAGGTTCCTACCCTAAAATCTGTCTGCATCTTTAGTTAGGCAAATGCCACTGAAAATGTGGCCTTTTAGCTACTTGTCCTCTGAAATGACTGTTTTCTGGAAAAAAAAATCTATTTTTTTAAAGAGTTTCCCTGGACTTTAAGCGACTTAAAAGTTTTTTAATATTTATCTGAGATGTATTTGTATCTGTCATTAACTGTGAAGGACAGCTCCTTAATATAATCAGCAACATTAAATTACAGCCCTAGATGGGAAATTAAGATTAATTTTGCACACAGCAGTAATGCAGAGGAGACTGACTGAATAGGTTGTAACTAACAGGCAGAAATCTGATATATTGCTGACCTGCACAACACCAGCTGTGCTGGAAACATCACTGCTCCTGTCAGGATCGTATACGGGTGTCGGAAAAGCAGTCAGGGGGCTGCATCTTAAACAAAGCATGTCCAGTATCACTGCATCTGCTAACAGCATGCTAGAGAGAGTTAAAAGGGACTGATTAATATCGCAACATTAGCTGTCTCAGTGGCAAGATTTCTTAATGATTTTTATTTTTATTTTTCCCCTGAATCTTCTATTCACGTTTCCATTTCACTTTTTTTTTTAGTTTATGGGATTTGAAAGGATTGTGGCCCCTTTTGATATTGCTGGATCATATACATGTGCTTATAACAGAATATCTCCAAGCTCGAACCCGGATGTTCATCATCACGTACATCGTTCGTCACCACATTCATCCGAGCCTTTGTGGTAAAGGCTATGGAGAAACAAAACAAATACACACTTTGCAGATTCTTCTTTTGGTTATGGTGCAAAAACTGAACCGGCCATCCAACCTCCTTTATTATAAAAACGTGAAGAAAACAATTCAGAAGACTTTAGCCACAATTAACTTGAGTTTATAGTCAAAAATTTCAATCCAAGCATTGCAAAAACTCTTCAACAGGTCATTTCTTATATTGAACTGCTTCGCGCCTTCCAGGTAAATAATTCGATATGCACAGTGATGCAGCTGACCTGAGAACCATTGACATGGCGATACTCTAAAACTCACCGAAGACTTCAACGCACTTGGATAAGGGTCTCTTAATTAATGAAGCTGGAAATATTTAGGAGAAAGCCCATTCTCTGTGATTTATTATACCAATTTTGTGGTTTTGCTGTTATTTGCGTTTCAGCTGGGTGAGCTGTGTTTAGTGGAATCATTGGAGATTTTGACGAGGTGCTTCTTTTAGACTAAATACTAACTAGAGCTATTTGCGGGGAACTTTTGATTAAAGTAAATGAAGCAGATCTTTTGATGCTACCAGGTAATATGGAAAAGGCAATAAAGGATGGACACAGTCAAAATGTAATGGTAATCAGCAATGGTGCTATGGTATTTTAATTCACAGTGTGAGATCTGTATGAAGTCCTTAGAAACTGCAAAGCTTTGCTAATGTACCAATCCCAAAATGAAAAAGTCTAGTTTGAATTGGCTATGATTTTTATATGTTTGGTTTAGGTAGCAAAATGGAAATACCCTTGAATTGCATGGCACTTGAGTTTGTGTCTGCACTGCAGCACACTTTTTCACTGACTAGCGCCTTGTTTACAGCTACTTTCTATAGTAAATCTTCCCTATTGTTTTGTCTTTATTGGCTGTGCCAGAAGGCTACTGAGCTAAAGCACATAACAGCTATCCTCCAATACTTATGAACACTTTTGCATTGCTCATCCGTCATTTTAACTGGCAGTTATCTTGATGTAAAATATTTGGAAGTCTTGAATCACCTAGAATACTCAGGATCTGGAAACAGTATGAATTTTTGAAGCAAGTATTCATTTAATAGAAGTGGTGTAAGATTAACATGGAAAAAAATATGAACTGTCCTGCTTAATTTATTTCAGAAAACATTTCCAGCACAAAATCAAGTCTGCCTGCTATCCAAAGCCTTAACTGCTGGCTACCTGATTTTATGATAGGGCCTGTGTCCTTTCTGCCACTTTTATTTGTAATATGGGGAGACCCTGAAAGCCATGTATTTAAAGATCACTTGTTTTCCTAACGCAGTGGTTGTACAGGGCTGTAGGTTTCTCCCTTTGTCTATGTGTTTATATAGGGTATAAACCCATTTTCCAAGCATGATGCTCACTTGGTAAGGCAGAAACTGTCCTTTCCCTCTGAGCTAGCAGCTGCTTTCAGCCAGGACATCTATGGCCGCAGAAATGGTTTTCCTCTGGATGAAGAGGAACAGGACAGTCCTGGATGTGTCTTTTCTGCTTTCAGATATCTGTATCGCCCAACAGGCTGTGGTACCTACGCTGGTTTGGAAAAGCAGAACAAAAGGTGCCGTGCTCAGCGTCCGGGCAGCCAAACCAAGGACTTGCAAAAGTGTTTTATCCTCAGAAGCTTCAGCTGTTGGCAACGCAACTTGGAAGGACAAGTGCTTGCACACCACATGCTGGCAGAAAAGAAGCTAGATTCCTAATTTGCCGTGTTGTTCTGAGAACGAGGAGCACGCAGTCACTGTGAGCTCTGAACTAAAGCATGAAAAAAAACCCCAAGGGATTTGTCCGTATTTTGGTATTTGAATAATTAGTCTCTTCACCACTCCTCTGTAAAACAAAAATGATAGTTCTAACTATGCTTTGTTTAACAATGTTTTTGGGGTTGTTTTTCCATTTATGTCCCTATATTGTTACAGGAATCTTTCACTATTTTTATAGCCAGACTTTGTTGGCTGTCAATACTGTTCAAAGAATTGGCTGATTGTTCCTAATTAATAGGCTGTGCTCCATTTGAGAACTAGTTGGTGCTGATGCTTTTGGTGGTCTTTAGTTACTCCGAGCAGAGAGAAGTCGTAAGAGTCAAATATCACAGACTATCATCCACCGTTAATGGGGAAGGCAAGTCTAAGGGAGCAGGGTGGAGAGCAGGAAACCCAGGTTTGCCAGTGCTTTATGGCTCTGGAGCTTTAGATAATGTATTGCAGCAATTTATTTTATTTTAATGATGGAGAAGGGGAAACATGTAATTTTTCAGTCATTTCACACATGCCATTAGCAACATAATTTGAAAAGATAATGATTTACAAACCACCTGCTATCTGGCAGATGCTTAAATATTGGCACGTGCATGGAATATGGTATGAAACATATCTGAGGGTTTTAATTGCCCGCTAATGTAATAGCTTCTGTTCTCCTAGAGAATGCTTTCTGTACAGGTTAATGATGTAGCGCTCCTTTTTCTTTTGAAGTAGATCTGCTGGGGATCTTTTTTAATAGACAACAAACAAGGAGGATCTCTATAGCTTTAATCTGTCCTTTTCAATTATTTTTGTGCTAGCAACTTTCAAATGGCAAGAAATGAGGAAGAACATCAGGTTTGTAATAAAGTGAGACCTTTGGAAAGTATCCTGAGAAAAAAGCTCACGACATGTCCTAATATATCAAGAAGAACAGTGATTTATATTTTACCTAAAATGTATTCAGGACCTCTGGTCTTCTCAGGAATCCTTGGAAGTCATGTGCACCAGAAGCCCACTTCTTGTGGAAGGCCCTTGGCATCACAAATCCTGTGCTAAGCTCAAGTTTAGAGTGGTGGTGACATCACCGGTAACACTTTCAGCAGCTCAGGCTCCAGAACTTGCAGTGAGTCTTATTTTTTTATGGACGCACACGTACCTTTTATGCACTTAATAGCATGGAGCTAAAACTGGAGTTAGCATCATTCTACACCGAAAGTGCGACACCTTGACCAAAAAAAAATGCTTTGCTGGGAAAGAAAGCCTTCGATGTGAGTATCCCAGGAGAAATTTGTATCCTGATCCAAATTCAGTTCTGAAACCCTGATTCAAATTCTGAAACTGCATTTCCTTGCTCCTATTCACTTTCGGTGAAAAGTAAAAAAATACCCACCCCCAAACCCAGAAAACCCAGAAATAAATAAGAAAAAAATTACAGTCCCTGAGGCAGCATAAGCTTCTGAAACTGCTTAGAGGTACTTGGATAAGCATCCTAATGCAGAAGCAGCACCTAGACTATTAATTTTACACGTGGACCAAAGTCAAGTGGAGATTGTGAGCTTGATAAGGTCTATTTATTATGAATATTTGCTATAATTGTAAAGTGCTGTAACAGTCTTGCAGACAACAGGATTACAAAGTCAATGCCAATGTATTTGTGAGATATGTGCTGGAAATACCAGAAGTGGGAATTTGCTTTAGCCACCATAAGGGATGCGATCTCGGCTGCTAATCTGAGCAGATGGAAAAAGATGGATATTTTAGTTAACTGAGAAAATGATAAGCTACTAGGACACAGCCTGTATATTCAGTGAGAAGTAAGGAGCAGTCTCATAGATGGCACTTAAACTAACTCGGGTATCTTTACACTGACGACTCTAGCACAGGCTAGAGATGCCCAGGCTGGCTGGAGCGAATAACCAACCTTTCAACACAGAATTATCTTTTCCTCTCTCTCAAGGCCCCAGACTAGATGAAGTAGATAACTTTTTTTTATTCATACTTGCAGTAATATACTGGAAGGAATGATAACTGCTCTAGGTTTTTCAAGGTTGCTGAAAATGTAGCACAATTTGAAAAACTGGATTTTAAACATGAAATGTTCTCATATTTATCCAGCTTACATAAGGATTAGAAACCTTGCTAAATTTGTCTTTGTATAAATTTAAAACAATGGCTTGGAGAAACATATGTAAAAATGGAAGTGGTAACAATCCCCCAAATGTTCCCCTTGATGTATGAGAGTTTTACTTAATTGCATACCAGCTTCAGTTACAGCCTGATTCTTTCTCATGCAACCCTCAACTCTCTTATCCATAATTTTGAGTGATTAATGATTGAAATGTTATTTAAATCACTGAGCCTTCCTCTGTCAGAATTTGTAACTAACTCGCTAATAGAGAGTAAAACTGAACAATCTGTTCATTTTTTCTTTCTTTCAGAAAGTGCTAAAATTTTGAGTATTTCTGTTCCCTGCTACAAGGGCAACATCCTGCCTCCCAGTGAAACCAGAGGGATATCTCAGAAGGAGTGATAATATAAACATTTGCCCCTGGCAGATAAGCAGTGTCGAATAAACTGGATTTGACAGCATTAACAAATTTATTGTGTTGGATTTGAATGCATTAGCTGTGGCGAACTGTGGAAAGGTTTGATAATGTCATGGCTTTCAAATTATGGTCTTACCAAAGTGCTTAACAGATTTGTCTATTGTTTCACGTCTGTAAATGACTACATAAGTTACACATTTAATGGATGTTGGATTACCTGTCTGCCATTAGACTCTTAGACTACAGTGAATGAAAAACAGAAAACAGTACTTTCCCAGGACATAAACGCTTACTTAACATCAATGACACCCATGTATCATCCTACATGTCACAATATTGTGGCTTTGGAAAATCCAGATAAAACAGATGGTTATACCTAGCCATTAACTATATTTAAGAATTTCTATCTGTTACCCACAGAAAGGTGATTTGGAAAAGCTTGTTTTATCGTCATTGCATGTTAGAATGATGTTTAATCAAAACAGTGATGTTGAACATCGATAACCTGGTGAGATAATCTCTCCTATTAATAAAGGTGACCTTTGAAAAAAGGTTTCTTCAGAGGCCTCTTCATTTTTCTCTCTTGTCTAACAATAAAGGAAGTAACAGAAAATAGTGCAGCATTTATTACACGATTAGTAGCACTTAAAATCCTAAAATGAACATTGGAGCAGGTTGAACACATACAGACAAGAATGCATGTGAAAATATTTCAGGCTATGAAGTTTAGTATACAGGTAGAAGTAGACAGGTCTTAGCGACCTAACTAGGTATTATCTTTTTCATAAGATCACTTGAAAAAGCCCTAAAAAAAATGAATGGATATACAACTAATAAACTCTATAGAAGGTAAGCTATAACATTTGACTAGGGTTCCGTAGAAATATACTCCATGTCTAATAGAGTATAATAGAATTTAATAGAGAATTTTTAATATATTTTTCAAAGTAACATGTAAAATTAAGAAGAATATCATTCCCAGTATGAAAATTTATAGGCAGGCTTTCTTTCCTTATTGGTATGCAGTTAGGACTCCTCCATCTGTATGTCACTTTGATACATCATCTAAACGATGTGCGTTGATGCATTCCCAATGCCATCCCCACTCAGCTCCCAAGCCTCTTGCGGCAGCTTCGCACGCGCCATTTCAAGACACTTGGGGAAAGTTAATTCAGCCTTGCTGCAAACTACTGTTAAAACTTTCCAGTTTGTGGCCTGAAACTTGTGCTGGACTTCCCATCCCAGTCTGGCCATTTTCCGTTAGTTTAAAAACTCAGAAGCTCTATTTCGATCTCAAATTCTGAAGCTGGGATTCCTGAAGGCACGTGGGCAGCGGGTGACCTCGGTCGTGCGTGACAGCATTGGGTTTGCCACCAGCACGGGGAAAGGAGGTTGAGTTGTTTTAATGGAGAGTTTTGGTAACAAAAATTGGCCTTGATTTTTGATGGAAAATGTTTGCTTTTGTACTGATTTTGCTAATCTTTCTTTCATAGTATTTGCTGTTTCATTTGCTTAAACAAGGCTGATAAAGATAGTATCTTTCCTTAATTACACCCTGCCAGCTGAAGTTTTTGTCGTCTGTCCATGTCCTTAATATAGCATGCGATAATTTCACTGATTATAAGCCATTGCCTGGTCTTCTATTTTCTGAAGGCTTTTTAACACAAATGAGATTTTCAGCTTCTGCAATCTATTGTAATTTTGAAAGATGATTTACCCCTATATTAAAGAAGCTTGTAGTTTGTGTAAGTATAATTTATACCATTACTTATCACATCTATTGTCAGTATAAAATGAAAAGACCATGGTGTAAATAAGAATCAGACCGTGTAACTTAGCCTGCTGAAAAATCTTATTTAATCAAGTTCAGTTTTTGTTAGTTATCCTATTTCCCATTGTGTATAATTAAACTTAAAAATAACTGTCCAGCAACTATAATGTGTAACAACAAAGATAAGTTGCGGTCTTGAATTTATTCATAATCCACTATTTATTTGTAATAATAATCTGCCGTTTGTCTGTAAACAATAAAATTAAATTTAATTGTTCATCGAGATGTATTTTGTTATAGTGACTCCAGCTACAGTTTTTAGGACATCATGACATAAATCTAAACATTTCTAAGTAGTTACATCTAAGACATCATATATAAAATTAATATGATGTGGAAAAATAATTAATTGTGAGAAATAATAGCACATGTTAAAGCTGGCAGTCTTAGTGAAAACATCTGCTTGTTTTCATTACAGTGTTTGCTACACATTGCTATTTTTTCCCTTAAATTACATTTTTCGTAGTAATTCTAGATAATCTTTCAGTGCAAGTTTTTATGGGTGTCATTATTTCACTGATAGAGGAAAGAAATACAACACGGTTGTGAAAATTTAGCACTACATAAAACTGCCTATCTGCCATGCTACCATCTACCACCAGGATGAATGTAGCTCCAAACTTTCTTTTATTTCCTTAGTGCCATGCTGAGGCCGGGAGATCTGCCTATCATCTGCCATGCTACCATGTACCACCAGGATGAATGTAGCTCCAAACTTTCTTTTATTTCCTTAGTGCCATGCTGAGGCCGGGAGATACACCAACTGCAACCAAACAGCGAGGGAGCGCCTATTTCGAGCTGGAGTCATCATCTCTAAGGTGTGAACCAAACCACCTTGAACTTACATTTGAGCGAGGGGCTGATTTCAGACAATGCTTCCAGTATAAATTGCAAATCAGAGACACTCCATCTTGATTTGTAGTCTTTTTATAAACTTTTTTCTTTAAAACGAATACTAGATTTTGACGAGCGTAACACAGATTTCCTCTTACTTCGTATCTCACTCTTTCTTAACCACTTTGAGAATCTTGTAGCTGACATGGTCAGTAGTCACCTACCCTGCTTTACCTCCAAGTGAAGGAACCCTGGTGCACAAGGACTATATTGACGTCCTTTGGGCTATCTATTGATCTAACCGCAGCAAACTGTTTTGAGCATCAATGACTTTGCCAAAGAAGAAGCAGTCCATAAGTGCTGTTAACTATCAGAAATGACATTGCTCAGGGAAAATAAATAGTCACTTTTTTGTCGTTATAAACTACTGTTCTGAAAAACAGGTTGGATTGGTGCTCGTTCATATAAATTTCCATCTGAAAAGTAAAACAGTCTTGCTCAAGCCATTGGACAGATATCTGGTGCACTACCTCTGCGTTGGTGTTACCTTCTTACCCATCCTCTGGCTTGCTCAAGGTACATGTGACATATTTGACTTAGTCACACCTCTGTGAAAGTTTGTGTTATAATAGACGGATTTATTTTGTTAAAATAATTTCTCATGTAAACATTTATTTCTTGATGTCCTATTATTCCATCCCCTGGTGTTCACTGTTAAATCTGTGTTAAAATCGATTGTGGATGCTCAAGTTTGTCTCCAGATGTGGAAGGTTTGTGCATCTTGGCAGCCAGTTTGTGCTCTGCTGCACACACAGAGTCAGTGACAAAAACTGCAGGGAAATAAACTGAAACAATCTTTTTTCGATGAAACACACAGAAAATATAGGAGATGATTGTTGAATTTCAACAGCGGTAGGTTGCTAGAATGCAGATCTCACCAGAGCTGCTCTTTTGCCAAGTAGTCAAGTGTTTTGCTCTCAGCAGCTTTCCATAATTGTGTACGTGCTTGTCGTTCCCACTATCAAGCTTCCGTCTTTTACAAAATTGGTTCAGCGTTCACATCAGCATGCGTATTGTTCATCTTCCCTACTATTCGTGTTCTCCATCAGCCGCCCCTGCTGCGTGCGCTTGGCTGCTCAGCCCCGCTGGCCGCTCCGCTCCCTGGTTTGCTCCTTCTTTCTGCAATACTGCTATTTGCCACAAGTCCCTCAGCTTTACAAAACTAGCTATCATTACCGGACATGCCCCAGTTATGTACAACATGCAATGTAAATGAAATCTTTACAGCATGCCTGTGGGGGGCTTTTTTTCTGAGGTCCTATCTCTCTCCACACCAGGTGCTGACAAAGCATCCCTATCTGTCTGGCTGCCTTCAAAATCCTTGGCAAGAGCTACTTTTGCTTTAAATCTCACCGTTACTCAGGAACACAAAAATACCAACAAATCCAAAACAACCCAAAATAGTGAAGCATTTGCTTAAGGTTATGAATGAACTTAGAAATTTGTTGAACCAGGGCCAAAATAAGTAAGCCTGGGTGAAGAAAATGGCCAGCAGAATTCTTATGGGACATTTAAGAGTTTTCAGACACCAAGCTCCTTTCCAAATCACACTATTAGACGTCTCGTCCTTTCCATGCAGGGCTGAAGACCAGGCTCACTGCCTGCTGGAGCACCACGGAGACCGGGTGAAGAGTGACTTGTCCTGCGTTATGCATCTGATGTCAGGCAGACCAGATGGCCACGGCCCTTGCTGAAAGTCCAGGTAGCACTTGCAGGGAACATGAATTTGAACTGCCTGTGAAGGAAACATGAAGGTGAAGTTCCTGGGCTCAGAGTATACAGGGCCTCGTGCCATGTCTGAGCTTACCAACAGTACAGTAAGCATCAAAGTCAGCATCAAATGCTCAAAAGATGTCCTTTCCCACACATCAAGTCAAATGTGCTGTACATCTCTAAATAAGTACAATTGCAGATAAGGATAAAAGTACTAAGTAGAAAGTAGCTGTTATTAGCATGCTTCATGTTGTACGTTTGTAAAGAAATAAATTAGGAATAAAATGCAACAGCTACTGTAGGAGGTGAAAATGAAATGAGTCAACCATATAGATGTTCCATGTTTGTGTGTTGTCTGTAACTGTACAGTAGTAGACTTGGATTCTTGTATTTTCCTTCTTTTTCTATTAAACCTGAATTTAAGACCTTATTTCATGACATTCCCAACAATAAATCATAAAAGCCAACTGGGCTTTTCTGCAAAAGGCCATTTTTAAAAAGACATAACTTTTGTCCAAAGCAGTGGCCTACTGAGTTGATGATGATCTTAATGGAAGCCTTCTGTAGTCCACAAGACTTTGGTCACTTTCTGAAAAAGAAAGAAAGACCCAAATTTACAATCTGGCTTTTTTTCAGCTCCACATTGAAATTATGAAAAACGTCTAGGATGCTTTCACAATGTGGAATTGTGTCAACTGAGATTTCCATATTTCCAAAGTTGTCATGACGGGCAATTGTTCCCCACTGCAGTCTATATTTGGGTAATATGTGTTTATGTGAGCAAACTCTCAAAAACAGAAAAGAAAATCATAAACTCCTAAACAATACAAGTTGGACAATATATTAATTCTAGTATTTCTCACTTTTTAAGGCCAGTAATATATGTATCTGGAAAATCTGTAGAAATGTTTATAGTAAAGGGTGTTAAGCAACTATCTCCATAACTCTCTCATGACACTACTTTTAAGACCTCGATGGGTTTTAACTTAGGGCTCTTAAATTTGAAAGGCTAAATAATCTTCAGGAAACAAGGTAATAGAAAAAATATAGGAAAAGAAAAAGTATGACCTTCCAATACTTGCATGCAAGCAAGCTGGATGAAGGCATGATAACCACTCAGCTGCTATTTAATGGGATGAGAGTTTCTCCATTGTAGAAGCATTTCTCAGCTCCTAGGAAAAAAACCCCAACAACCTCCTGGACCTGCTTGTCCCAAATGCCGCTATGTGGATAGTTACACCTTCCTTCTGAGTCATGGTGGAAGGTTCGCACCGGTGGGTAAATCCCGTGGGAACGCCGGTACTGTCCTAGTGGCCTGAGTGATCAAAGCCAGTCGGATGAGGAATGGAGTAGGAAAAACATCCGCAATAGTTTATGTGTGAGGCATTTCAGCTGTACTGGTGCTAAGGTAGTCAGCACCTCCAACCCTTCGAAATCTTCATAGTGTAGAAACTCAAACAGAACCAAGAAATTGAGGTCCAGCCCACACAGATGCTAAAATCCTCTGTTCCTGCTTAGGTTTTCCTACTCGCATCAGTGGGTGCTGAGGGTGATAAGAAATGTGCAACCTGAGGCTCAACAGCCTGGTCAAAATGCAATCAGTAGGAGCATCTTTGCTCCACGGGTCTTGGATCAGATGCTTATCTGGCAGGAAGGTACATCGATTGGTTGAAAATCTGAAACAGTTGGTAACTGCAAGGGGCAGTTTTCTGTATGAAATGGTACACGTAAACCTCCTGTCTGCAAAAATGAGATGCTTGGTACGCACTTACTAAGTCCAAAATGCAGATGAAACTTTTGTGTAAGTTTTTAAAAAATTTTTTTAACATCATTGCATTCTGAATTAAACTGCTGGTGACAGCAGTCAAATGGCAGGCTTTCAAGGGCAATATCAGGCATCATCATCGTGTTCAAATTACAGTTTTTAATTGAAGTAAAACTTTTTTCTTACTGAGAATATTATTATGTGTTCATATTTTCATTCTATTAGTTTATGTATACAGCTACTAAGTTATTTGCATGTTATAGAATTTTATTTTATATTTAGCAAATGAATGGCATCCAAGCAATTTTAGATTTAATTTGATCAATATTTAATGAATTATAATTATCATTACAACTCAGAGTTTTGCACCGCTGTATGTTGCTGCATAATGTTTAATCAAGGAGAGAGAGACTAAAATATAACTGGAAAACGGCTAACAAGTTTATGTTAAAGAAATGTAGTGGGATTATTAACCAAATTACAGATGTCTAATTTAGTCTTTTTTAAGATTTAAAATTGAATTCCAAGAGCATTTCCTTAGTTTATATTTTTAAATATCTGCAATATTTATTTAAAAAAATACACAAAGAGGAAAATTATTTCATGATATTAATGTTTGAGATCTCTGTATCACTAGCAAAAATTCCAAGGTGCCCTATCTGGGAAAATGCGAATAACATTTCTGCCATATGGACAGAATAGCACAGTCAATAGACTTTGCTTATACATTACTAAGAGACAGCTATGTAAATACTGTGGGAATCAGAAAACCCTTTAAGATTAATGTATCCGAAGACAGTGAAATGGGTCATGAAAGTCCATGAAAAATGTAT
Source organism: Fulmarus glacialis (assembly GCF_000690835.1). Classification (NCBI taxonomy): domain Eukaryota; kingdom Metazoa; phylum Chordata; class Aves; order Procellariiformes; family Procellariidae; genus Fulmarus; species Fulmarus glacialis. Next base: position 38,149 of record NW_009225004.1, read on the forward strand.
GTTTAGTATTAAACCCCTTGTTCCACAAACTAAAGGTATATTTTCCTCAGAAACGGAGGTGATTGTATTTAGTAATACCAACATTATTTCCCAACTTTTTTTGGCTAAGTAAAACTTATGAATTGTGAAACATCTTGTCTGGTACTGCATGCTAGGTAGAAACACGAGTAGAAATGAGTTTTGAACAGGAAGTCTGGAAAAAGAAAAAGTTTAACAATTTCTGTTTCACTTTAAAACAAGGCATTTAAAATACGCAGTTATGGCTTTTGAAAACAAGATTATGTATAACTATTAGGAATAAATGATGCATTTTTTCTTTTCAGGTGCTTCTGAAGAAGCTAACCCAAGGTTCTCCTCGTTTGACGCAATGTCTAAAGACACAGATTAGTTACGAGCAAGTAGGTGCAACACACCTCTGGCTCTGCAACGTGCTGCCAGCTTCAACGGTATCCACATCTTGTGCGCGAGCGCTGGGCTTCTGCCTGGGCTCTTGCTGGTACCCGAAAACAGGGCGAAGATGCTCTTCACCCACACGCTTGTGGCTCTTGTTTCTTCTGACAGCAACTGATGACTCCAGATAATGGAACATACATTGAAATGCCCAATTTATTATCTTTTCTCTAGACAGTTATTTGTTTACTTCAAGTGTAAAGCCAGCCAATTTCAGGCTAAGGATAAGATCCAAGATTTTACCCATGAGGGCAGTTTACTTTGGGAACAACTTATCTAGGGATGTGGTGAAATTTCTGCCACTTGAAATCTTTAAATCAGAATTGAGTATGTGGCTACTATATAAATACAATACATATGCTAGTTGAATGAGGAGTTATGGTTACAGGGAGGAAATTACTGAATGAAATTCTGTGCTCTTCAAGGTGTACAAAGTGCCATTTGGGTTATAAAAATGAGTTCACTTTGGTCTTTAAGCCAGTCAGCCATAATCATGCAGCTGACGGAGACACGAACTAGCGATAGATTGATTCTTGCTTTTTATTGATATGCAGAGTGTGTATTAAGTAGAACAAGAGAATGAGGTGGGGGAACTTGTTCTGGAGAAGGCATAGAGAGGAAAACTGTTTCAGTAAATTGTTCTTTTTTTTTTCTGATTTTTTTAATTTAGGAAAAGTTTGTTGTGTTTAATATCTAATTAGAAATTTGTTTGTGGTCAGATAATGAATGTATTGTGGTAAAAAATCTGTGTTAAACACTGTCAGTTGCAGCTAAATGAAAATGAAGGTATTTTGAGTTTAACAACAATTTTCCTTATTTGAAGACTTTTGTTCTTTAGTTAGCAAGCTGGAATGCAGTATGTGGTTCTGGTCATGCTACCATATAGTAGCTTCCAATTTTATTTGGAGTGATGACTGGAGGTATTTTTTAGCCTTTTAAAAATATTTTGCTCATAACAAATCAAGAGTATAAAAATCTAAAAGCAAAAGACAAATAACATCCAAGCCCAAAAGGTTTATCTATATAAAGGTTTTAGTATGGAGGTATTGTAGAGCTCAGCCTTGCTTAGTGGTTTCAGGACTGGACTCTTAATTTGTTTATTTTTGTCATAAATCATGTTTTAAAATAATGCATTTGTGTTCTTCTTATTTCCTAGATGTCATAACATTTTTTTGAAATGGGAAAAAATGCCTAGATTCTAATATTATTAATATATGCAAAGTACAACATCTGCATCTGACGCTATTCATCACATCCCAAATTAATCATCAGGGACAGAACCCGATATCCCATTTCAAGCAAGGACCAATAGCTCTTGGGGAAATTAAGTCATCTTTCAGAAATATTTCATTCTGAAAAGCTAATAATTCAATGGAAATGGATTTTTAGAGGAAAAACCTGAGTGTGTTTGTTATATAATCTTTCTGTAGGGTTCTCCATCTCATACATTAACATTTCATACCACATTTTAAATCAGAATTTGTTGAAAAATAGTTTACGCTGTTGTTGTGAATGTCATAGTCCTTTAATGTTTCTGAAGTGATAATAATATGATTTGCAAACTCAAGGGAACATCACTTAAATCTGATTGAGACAGAGACAAACACAAAGGTAGGGACAAATACAGAGCAGGAAATTCTCATTTTTGCAATGACATTTTTATCTCATCTTTTCCCTCCCCTATTCTACTTGAGAATAGTGCGACCAGCCACTTCTACAAAATAATGTGCAATTTGCTGTTCTGTTACCCTTCCCACTTGGTATGAAGATCTAATGGATAATGGAAAATGCATTAAAAGCGTATTTATTTTTAACTTCTCTGCTATAAGTAGTAGATAGCACATGGCTATGCAGTGAGGGATAAAAGGACTTATATCCTATCCTAAAGATGGGAACAAGGGAGATGTTGTACTTAAAGGGGGAAAGGCTGGTTTTGGATTTTTTTTGTTCCAATAAGTGTTTATAACACTTGCCACTTTAAAGATATGTTGGCCATTTAAAAATAAAACCCGTATAGAATCTTTTTTTTTTTTTTCCTGAATTATAAAGCCGGTGTTCAGGTGTGCATTTCTGAAAGGAACAGGAGCTGAGCTCTGCTGCACCGCCCTGTGTTGAGCATTATTTCATGGTCCTTGCAGGCTCTGCTGTGACAGATGCCTGCAGCTGAGTCTTCCGCTTGCCTCAACACTAGTAGAGTCGTAATATGCTCTAAATAGCCAAAAGAGAAGTTGTTTTGTAAGTTTTCAGAATATATTTTTGCCTTTATATGGATTCTCTTTTTCTAAATATATTTATGCTCCTGGAGGTGCAAGAAGTGTCCTCAGCAGAGCACCCACTTAATGGGTCCCCGTGTTTGCCTGTGCTCCCATGTTGTCCCATGTGCTACTCTGCCCTCCTGCCCCACGAGACCCCTGATCGCCCCTCAGCTGCCTCTGAAGGAGCTGCAAAACATACCTGAGAAAAATAAGTCTATCACCAGTAGGTTTGGTTTGGCTCTCGAGGGATGTCCCCTTCCACTGGGAAGTTCTTGGCATTGCCAGTTGAAAAAAGGTTGAAAAGTCCTGCTCGGTTAATGCCAGGATGTCTACTTTGAGATTAAATTTGCACAATAAACAATGGACTGAATACCTATGAATCTTTTCAGAATAGTCCCAGCCAAGACATAATTTAATCCCTATGTTTCATTGAAGTGACATATTAATTATTGATTATGCTTAATGAATATGCTAATATGCAGAATTCAGGAGGTTTCTGCTGCCCTGCTGTGCTCTCTAGGCCCTCATACATTTTTAAGAGGTGTCTGTATGAGACAGCATCTGGGCTTACGCCAAGGCACCGTAATGAAGACCACATACAGAGTTCAAGGGCTGGTGCTTGTCCTTTAGGAATAACATCAGAAACTTATTTTGTCCGACAGTTGTTCTTGAAATTTTAAATTAGACTATTCACTTTTTCCCTGTGTAAATGGGGTAAGTTATTAGTGTTTTTCCATCCAGCTGGGGACATAAAATAAGGTTGGACCGCATTTGCTATTTCAAATGGGGGGAAGAAAAATAGATGGAAATTTCAGGGCAATGGTCTAGTCAATATTATATTAAAACTTAAGCGCTCCTTCTGTATGCATTTGCAATGAGATTACAAAAGCCATTAAGCCTGTCTATCTTCTTGCTGTTTTTAATACTCAGGTGTATAACCTGTGTAACCAATATGCACACTGGAAACAAAAAGTTTCTGCTGACGAGGCCTTGACTGTGGTTTTGAATACAGCCTCGAGCAAAGCCTGATGTTTAAATTGCTTCACTCTAAAGAGCCCTGGGGTGCTCTGTAGCATCTACGGGGACCTCAGCAGATGCATTCATAAACCTTTATGGTTGAAACCCTTTATACAATAACACATAAGTGACAATTAGTGTAATAATATAGACAAAAATAGGAATAGTCTAGTGTGCCAGGCTTGAAAAAATGTGCTATTGTAAGCCTTTACAAATGTGAGACAGAAGTGTCTCTTGAGATCGTGTTACCATGGGCACTCCATGAACTGATAAAATATCAACCTTTGCAAAGAAATTGCAAAGAAAAAAAGCCCCTCTTACTTTTTGAATACTGAATTAATTTCAGCGATTGTTATTTTTCTGTTGTTTTTCAAGTGTTAGCAGGCTCTCTCCAGTAAATTGTAAATTAAATGATGCTACAGCTGCAAGCCAAGGTCCCATGAGAAATCAAATAGTACATGAAGAGGAGTGCCACTAGAGACTTGACTCCTAACTGTGTATAATCACAGTCTGTGTATTAATGAGTGAGTAAAGAAGTATTGGAAAAAGGCAATGATACTGAGTCACTTCGATAATCAGTTTTTATTATTTATAATTCTATTTTAAAGTTCTTTAGAGAGTTTGGGAAAGTCCTTTCTTTGGTGGGAATTAATTCATCCTCCATGAGGAATTAGGATGGGACCGTCACTTTTTGGGGTGAATTAAGAGTGTGGATCCAGGGCTAGTGAAATCCTAATGTGTTGGTATATGAAACTTCCAATAGCAATAAGAGCTGGAAGCCCTGAAACCAGAGCCTGGTTGTTGCATGCATCCTTCCTCCTGGTGCATTTGGAGAGAACCTGCTGGCTGCAGGGCAACATCTTACTGGCGTGCAGCAGGTTCACCCATCATGGAGGTCCAGAATTCAAGTACTCTTGAATTACATACTCTTCCTGTATCTGTCTCATTTCATTTTTCTCTGAGGAAAAGGAAGGATTTATAGACAGGTTCTCACTGGTCCTCTCTCTGGGATGTCTGATCCATGTTAGAAGCTTGGACCCAACTCATTGATCCTTATAGGAAGGCCTTGTGTAGAGTGAGCTTAAAGAATAGGTCGTAGAATTTTAATACATCTTTGTGTAACGGGTTTGTATGTTGTAAGTTTTAATTTTAGTGCAAACCGAAGTACTAATAAGTAGCATAAACCTGAAGAGAGGTTTTCCCCCAAAGGCCTGAAAATGCAGCTGACAACATCTGTTAGAGGTCTCTATAGTTTGTAAAAAAGAAAGTTACATTATTATAAAGTAATAGGCTTCAGATAATCCCAAGATCACAATTTTTTTCGATAGCAGAGGAGCAGATAAGATTTCTCTTTCAGGGGAAAACATTTCCTATTGATCCACCAGTTGTGCAAAAAGAGCGATGAGATGAATCAGTTTAAACTGGCCTAAGGTTTCTAAAACAGTAGAACAAATTATTGTCTGACAGTAGGTTCTCTTCTTACCTTCATATCTAGCAAAAAATCTTAATCTTTTATTATCCCTAAGCACAGTCTCGGGGCACATGAACGCACTGCTTCTAATCATCTCCTCTGCTGCCACCAGAACATATTCCTGCCAATACTATACTGTACCACAGCATGGTATTCCACACGGGTGTATCATATATGGTACCATGTATCGTACATAGTATTCCATAGTACGGTACAGATATCTTTGAAGGGAAAGTACTTTTTCTTGGGATTTTGTGCAAAGACGTGATCTATGTGAACGGTTTTGCAGAGGATGCAGAACATCTTGCATCGTTGCTGGCCGGATATATTCTTCTGAAAGAGCATGCAGATTTGTTCTTAGTGATTTTCATTGAAAAAGTAAGGATTGTTCCTGCTTCCGGAACTGGATGCCTTAAAAAAGGCTGTCCTGAAAGGTTGGGGTAAAATGCTGATTTTTACTATTTATGCCAATCACAGAGGCGTTAAGTCAGTCCACGCTAGCTGATGAAGTAGCACTCTCTACCCTCAGGATATTTTCTTTTCTTTTCTTTTTTTTTTTTCTCCCCAAAGTTTGAAGTGGGATATGTAAAATGGATTGCCAGAAACTGATAGAGGCAATACAAAAGGTGCTACATTGAACTTGGTTGAAGTGAAAGGCTTCTGCCTTAAAGGCAGACAAGAGTAAACTCTGAGTTTCTGTGGTTGCCCTTGGAGGTCAAATCAATAAGTACTGTTTTCCTCGCTTCAAGTTTATACTTTCTGTAGGAATGTGATTTTGCTTTCAAAAAGCCTTAATTCTTCTTCCTTGGGAAAACAAATTTCATCACCAACCCATAAATAATCACAGGAAAAAATAATAGCAGCCTAATTTACATCTAACCTTTCTTTTTAATGATTAATGGATACTATTTATGTAAACTGTTTCTACATTCCAGCGTGAAATGAAATTTAAATTGCAAATTTTACAGTGGTGTGTTTTAACTGGTGACCCTTTCCCCAATCACAAATTAAAAAAACCCAATTACATTTGTAATAAAGATGCTAATGCATTTCTTGTTTTTAGGGCACGTAAAGTTCTTGCTACCAGCAACTTTATTTTCCCTGTCGATGAGCCAATAAAAATGTATTTTCCAAAGTGCTCCAAGATATGTGTATGTGAGCATTTAGGAAGGTGGCTGAAGAGTAATTTTCAGCACATCCACTTTGCAGCAGCATTCGTGGTTAAGTAAACCTATTGCAGGTTGAAGGCAACGTCGTCTACCGTTCTCCCCAGCCAAGAGCAGCCCTTTGAAGGAAAGTCGGTTTTCAACACATTCGAGGCATTGAACCTTCGCGCTAGCCGGAGGGGCTCTTCAGCAGCCGTGACTACTCAGTCGGTCACGGCTGGTGCCGGAGGTGCTCCCCTCTGCCCGTCCGAGAGCGGCCCTTCGCCTGCGTCGCCCTTCATCCGGGAGCGGCAAAGAGCAGAGCTCCCGGCTGGAACGCGGCGCGGGTCCCTGGAGAACGGCTTTCTCTGACAAACAGCTCTCTTGAAGTTATTTGCGTTCCGCAGAGCTTTTGGTTGAGGGTCTGGGAGGCAATTCTGTTCCAGCCGAAGCATGCCTATTAAACGGTGATCTCTTTCTTTTGCTTCTAATTGCACTCAGGACCCTCTTTGGGGATTAAGACGGGAAGGCATTTTTATGACTCGTTGTCGCTTCATTTGAACTCTCAAGGAGGATACAGAAGTGGCGGAGGGGAGGGAGCTGGAGCGTTTTCCCCGTGTCTCATCACATTCAGGGCCGTATTCAGCTGTGACTTTCAAAGGGCAATACGGATCTGCCAGCCCCCTCTTCAAAAGCTGGTGGCCACTGCGAGCTGTACAGACCCGCTGAGATGCAATTAAAGCCGAGGCCCTGCAGGGTCCAATGAACTTGTCACATCAGTTTGGGGATCTGGAAGGGAATGAGGAGAAACAGGGACTTTCCAAGTGTGTGTGTGGGAAAAATTACACCAGAACAGGGTGCACTTTGCTGCTTTAGGGTTGCTGCTCTTGTGAAGGGAACATGGGCAGCGCTATTCAGCTATTTTCATCCCCAAGACAGCAAGTGACACAGAACCACATAAAAACTACTTGAGAAGTCTTTTTTTTTTTTTTTTGAGAAGGCTTTTTTTTGTGTGGGGGGGTGGGCTTTTTTCTATTTCTGTAGCAATGCGCTGTCAGAAAAGAGCAGGACCAAATGCTGTCTTCGTTTGTGTCTATACATCCATGGGGGGAAGTAGAAAGGTGATAAGGACAAAAAAAATAGAAAAGTATGCAGAAAGGCAGTTTCGGTACTGCATAACGCGGCTTGCTGACAACGGCAGGAGACAGAGCGAAGCACCGCTCACGCACAGTTTGCTGGTCTGTGTGACCAGCGGTAAGAAAATATCTTTTTACTCGTAGACTGAGCAAACTCATTCTGTGAAACATTAAATGTAGAACCCCCGGGTGTCATTTTAAGAGTTGCTTTGCAGAATAAAAGAGCACTTTAATAGTAGGTATATAAACCTTCTTAGCAATACTTTTGAAAGCTGTGACCCAAGGAATTTCAAGCTGTAACTTTTGCCTTGGCTTCTAGGAGTACCCAGTTCTTCCTGACTGTGACAGATCTCTTGGGAGAGGGAGCACCACTGCGTGGTGGGAATCCACACGATGTGAAGCTGTGGCTAGACTGACCGGAGCAATAATTTAACAAGTGTGATCACCTCGCTTTAAAGTGGATGAAACTAACTGCTCGGTGTCGCAAATGGCTTGTAAGATGCCTTGGATGCTGTAGAGGACTCTTTGGAGTGCTGTTGATGGCACAGGATCTGGTGGGTGCTCAGGCCAGCAGTTACCAGCATCCCAAGTGTGCTCCAAAGATGAACTTGGTGCTGTGTGTGGGCGATGTGGACTCACTGCACAATGACCGGGCAACTCCTGTGCTCCAGAAACCCCAGATCTGGGCTTGGGGACCCAGGCTCTAAATCCAGCGTGATGATCTTGGCGTAGGACGTTAGCATTTGCATTTGCAGTTCCTTAAGTCCAAGGAAGCCCAGTGTTGGTGCTTTTGCTGGATCATTGGCAGGTACACTATATGCACATACTGCTCGTGTAACTTTGCTTAGCTCTTACCATTAAATTCAAGAGGCCTGAAATCTCAGCCCTCGCTGTAATCGTTTCTATCTGTGACATGATATAATTGGTTACTCTGACAATTTTTTAGCACATGATGCTGTCTTTGTGTTGCCACCAGCCTTGAGCTCTGTCGTGTGGTTTTTAGAGTTTCCTGCTATTGTTCTGGCCAGCAAAAGCCCACCTGACCTTGCTTCTTTGCTTAATGTCTCTATGTGAAGACTAACTTAGTCTGATTTCTCCTTGCTCACAATACCATCTTACTACTTATTTTCTCATTTAATTTTTATCTGAAAGTATTGTGTAGTCACAGTTAAGAGGTTGGGTCCCTTCAGTAATTTATTTTTACCGCTTATGGTGCAGGTGACCAAGGCACTCAGCTCAAGCGGTAAGAATTCATACAAAGAGTGATGCTCTTGCTGCCCTTCAGAGCATGCTTCTGCGTAACATTAGGTTCAGATCTTTCTTGATGAAGAGGCAGCAAATTGATTTAATGGACTGTTATAACCACAGACAAGGCTTCAGATTAAAATAAAACCACTTCTTCCACCCTCGGTTACTTCACTGCAGATGTTAGTGGCTTTTACTGAACATGAACTTATTTCTGATGATATTAGAAGTAACACGACTGAGTTTGTAAATGAGCATGGTTAAACGGAGTCTACAATACATAAAAATGAAAGTTTGACTATTTCACCTTTTCTTTAACGAAGGTATTCAGGCAAGGTATTAGCTATATTGCTTAAGAAGTTTTAGTGTCATATAGCATTGAAGATGCTGAACTTGTTATCTTGTTGATTGCATGGTTGTGTCAGTGCTAATCATGACTGACAAATAATTTAGGCAATGTTTCTAACTCTATTAAAGGATATATTCCAACAACCACAAAATCCTCATCTGAAAGGCAAATCCTGTGTGCTATAGCCCACTGAGAGTCTTTCCAAGCTGTGCACACACTGAAATGTTTGTTGTGCTGCTAGATGTGAATATTGACTTTTAATTTACCCTTTAAAATTAAAATCAGGAGAAGAGAAAACCTTTTCTAAAGAGTTTTAGTTCCTTCTTATTTAACCAATTATCAGTATACGCTTAAGAAAACACCATGCAATATCCCTCTTCCATGACTTGTAATTTACCTGAATGGGGAAGGGAAGGCTCTGGTGGCAGGTTTATTTTTGCTTTTTAATAAAACTATTGATTTTGTACAATCTGTTCTTTTGTGAGAGCAGAGACTGAAACCGTTGCCTATTTCCACCTCTTCTAAGTAAATGTTTTGAAGGCCTCATACTCTCCCTCTCTATAACCCTATAAATCTTGCACAGCTTTTAATGCAAGAGGGGGCCAGCGCCCTTCCCCACCCTCACACGCAGCACAGCAGCCAGCCCCGGTTTTAGGGAGGGAGAGGAGGGCATCCACGCACCGAGGCAGACCCTCTCTGTGTAAATGACCCATATTACTATTTTATTGCACTTAGAGGCAAAAAGCGGGGGGAAAAGGGGGGTCCCTATATTTAGAGAAACGTTCAGTCCTGTCTGAGATCTGGATTTGCTGTAGACACGTCAGACTGGGGGAGTTACCTGAGGCGGGTGGTCTACTTGGTCCCTGGGCTAAGATGGGAGGACGGTGCCTACCTGCTCGGGTGCAGCTTTCGGGGGGGCATGGAAGTATAACTGCAGGTGTTTGGGGAAGATTTCTGCCATCAAAGACGTGTTCGGGAGCAGCGTTGTTCCAGGATGCTCCCTTGGGGAAAGTCGGAGTGTACATCTGGATCCCAGACTGCCTGCAGTTTGGGCACCGCTGACTCTTCTGGTTTTTTGCTGCTTTCATCTGCAGCCCGAGCATGTCCCGCTCCTCAGCGCACTGCTCACCGGCTGTTGTAAAGCATCCTGCCTCATCCAGATAAGACATTTCCTAGTGAGGGAAAGACTTTCTTTTGCTGTCCTCGGGGTATAGACTTTAAAACCATTTGCAACCTACTGCCTGCAGTTTGGGCACCGCTGACTCTTCTGGTTTTTTGCTGCTTTCATCTGCAGCCCGAGCATGTCCCGCTCCTCAGCGCACTGCTCACCGGCTGTTGTAAAGCATCCTGCCTCATCCAGATAAGACATTTCCTAGTGAGGGAAAGACTTTCTTTTGCTGTCCTCGGGGTATAGACTTTAAAACCATTTGCAACCTACCTAACTGCTATTCTTTTTCTTTATCCTTGTAGAGCACTTTCGCCAAAAAAACTGCCTTCCTTTTCTTTTTTATTACTGTATGTGGTTTTTCATTAAAATATTTATCTTTTTAAAGCCCATTTTAAAGGTCTCATGCTATGAAATTGCATGCCACACCTTGCGTTTAGGTACATACCATCACCAAAGGGAAAATTATAGAAGGAGATGATGGAGACACAAAATGCTGAGATTTGCCTAAATTTTGCTATACGTCTTGAAATAAGTGGCAGGTCCAAGATTGCAGTTGGAGAGGTCCTTCAGGGAGTTCATATTTACATGTGGGCTCATTAGCACGCTCGTTACTGATGAGAGTATACAGCTGAGTGGAAACAGGATCCTTCACATAACAAAGAATTCCCTTTGGAATTACACTAACGATGCTGGGGAAGTGTTAAATTAAAAGGTCTTGGATGATTCAGGTCCACAAACTTCACAATAGTTTAGAACTACATTCACCACTAAAGGAATTGCCAGAATCATCTTCTAAGACAGTTGTGTTGCTGAACACAGATGTTGAATCTGACATCTGGCTTGCAATTTGTGGAAAAACCTAGATCACGCATCCCTCAGATGTGTTAAACTCAGAAGCTGAACCCATGTGATTTGTTTTTTTTTTGTTTGTATGATTTTTTATTTTTTTCTGCCAAAAGTAAAATTATGCTGAAGCAGAATCTTGTCTTGTAGGTGTTGTATTTCAAAAATTTTCGAAGTATCCAAAACAAAGATTAAAACATTAACATAAAAAGAATTAGAACAACAATAATACAACACACTACATTTAAAAAGCCAAACACAATGACAGCTGCATCATTTCAGGTCCTTTTCTGTCCTATTAAACTGTCTTTATCTCAACCCATGAATTTTACTTTTTTTTTCCGATTCTTTCCCCCATCCCACTGTGGGGGGCAGGGAGTGAGCGAGCGCATTGCGTGGTGTTTGGCTGCCTGCCGGGTTAGACCACAACAGTCCTTTTTGGCACCCAACGTGGGGTATGAAGGGTTGAGATAACGATAGATCTGACCAGAGAGTGTTAAACCAGATTTGTTATAAGCATTCATTATATTAGTTTAGTAGTCGCTGGTCACAATGTTGATTTATTTGTTCTCAGAGTAGTGTTACGTAACACCTCACTTGCTGTATATATGGTTTATCAGTATTTATGTGCTCTGGGAGGTGGATTAAGGTTATCGCTTTGCTGTACTGTGTAACACTGGCTTATGGTATGATAACATTACTGGTCGTGAGATCAATCTGGTATTTGTACTCAGCATTGCCATCACCTCTGTACTTCAGGAGCCATCTATAGGAAATTATTAATAGTTACACTTTTTACTTTTTCTCCTCGGAGAGCCAACCTATGGGGGAGACACCTTCCTCCATCTTCTGCTTTCCTAGTTGCCGAGCAGCAATCACTGCCCCCCCCCAGCCAAATCCCCCCCAGTTTATATACTGAGCATGACGTAATATGGTATGGAATATCCCTTTGGCCGGTTTGGGTCAGCTGTCCCGGCTGTGCGCCCTCCCAGCTTCCTCACTGCCAGGGCACGAGAAGCTGAAAAGTCCTTGACTAGCGTAAGCACTACGTAGCAACAACTAAACCACCCCTGTGTTATCAACATTATTCTCATGCTAAATCCAAACCACAGCACTACACCAGCTGCTAGGAAGAAAATTAACTATATCCCAGCCAAAACCAGGACAGTGAACTAAATAAACAGAGACATGGGTTTTTTTAAATGTTTTGATTCTGGTGTTTAATGTGTTTGAAACAGGCTGGACAGGAATGTTTCAAAAGGATAGTTTTGAATGCGTTTTGGTCCTATTAATTAAATAATCAGCTTAATAACTCTGAGGAGGGATGTAGGTAGTTGAAAACCTCCGTGGGTGGTGGAGCTTGCTGCTCCCTTGTCATTTCTAGGCCTGTCTAATTTCTGCTCAGCCTGCCTTATCAGCACGTCAGATGGGAATCAGATCTCTTGCAGAAGCTGTATTATTACTGTTTTGTTTTTAAGCAGACATAAAACCTGACAGTTTTCTGTCATTTTTGGCAACTGGGGACATGGAAATATTAGATTGCAATGTTTTTCTGCACAAAAGCTTCATAGACTTGATGTGTGTGCTGGTTTTGGCTGGGATAGAGTTAATTTTCTTCGCAGTAGCCAGTATGGGGTTATGTTTTGGATTCGTGCTGAAAACAGTGTTGATAACACAGGGATGTTTTCATTACTGCTGAGCAGTGCTTACACAGAGTCAAGGCCTTTTCTGCTCCTCACCCCACCCCACCAGCGAGGAGGCCGGGGGTGCACAAGGAGTTGGGAGGGGACACAGCTGGGACAGCTGACCCCAACTGACCAAAGGGATATCATACTTTTTGTTCACAGTAGAATAGAACTGAAGTTAAGCATTGCTTTGGCCAAAAAAAACCTGATATATTCAGACTTTGAATAGATTATTTTTCCCCTTTTTCTGTTCTTAATTTTGCTTTTGTTCCATTCTCAGTCTGCAGTAAAATAACATCCTCAGCTCTTCACGGGTGAAAGACGATCCAAGTATTTGGGTCCTGTTAACTTTACTGATCAACTCAGGTAATGAGGACTACAGGCTTTGAAAGGGGGGTCAGTGAGCCAGTGAGCCTTCTAGGGGGCATTTCTGTGCTGTCCTCCATATACCACAGTTTTCCCTTTTTCTTCTTTCTCTGCATGGTGCATTTTCACTAGTTCTAGTGAAATAAGTCACAGTTCACTTTGATGTGGAATTACTTGATGGGTGTTGCTTGTTAAAAGGATTCAGGGTTATGAATATCCTTGCAACTACACTTATTGTGGCAGTTTTTTTAAAAAAAATACAGTCTTTTCCTACTAAGAAGTCTAATCACGTAAGACTCTTTCTTTTGCATTTGTCTATTTACAATAGACAAATACTGTAAAGCTGTATGCATATGATTAGGAGGCAGGACTTGGGCTTTAGAATCCTCCCAGCAAACATTTAGTTAGCCGCACAAAGAGGTTTCAAAATAAACTTGCTTTTTGTGGATCAACAAGTCCTAATGAACCTAAGACAAGAAGCACTCAGTAAGCAGATAAAATTCAGCTTTGCTGGAGCAACGAAAAAGCCCTTGGAGAGGAATGCTGAGAGCTGAGGGGAAGAGGCAGGAAGGTTTAGGGGGAAATTGGGGCTGGAAAGGAACGGAAGAATTCAGTGAGGATTCAGATGAAAGAAAAAGGATTGCTGGGACCGGTGGGACTGCAAGGTGGAAGGAAGGGATTTAATTTCTCTGCTTTCTGCCCATGCAGCCTCCTAGTTCTACATCCATTTGAGTCCCAGGGCTCGCTGCCTTGTGCCTCCCAGGATGCTGAGAAGGGACTTGGAAGAGATGGGGAAAAAAAAGGGGCAGGGGAGGGAATTTGTGGAAGGAGAGTGAGGAAAACAGGGTAAGATTGGTGGGAAACTCTGGAAAGAGTTTTCCACTTCTGTAAGCTGGTGGCATCTCCTCCAGGAGTCCATCCTGCTGTAGCTTTGCTTACATGTCCTGTTCTTTTCCCCAGCAGGAGCTGGGCTGGATGGACAGCTACGAGACAAAAGGGCTAGGGCTGCCATCCGCATTTCATCAGCTAGTGGAACTGAGCTTGTGAATTACAGATTATGTACTCGAAACAGGTTGGTTGGTACAAGAAGCAAATTCACTGCAGGAAGTAATTTTACTGACTTCACCAGGAATGAATTTAGCCAGTGAGGTTTTAGCACATAAAACGTCCACGAACTCTGATTTTATTTTTTTAATCAAATTTATATGCTCTTCTAGTACTTTTAAAATTTTTCCTTTTGAAATGCAGCAAAAATACATCAAGAAACCTCAATCTAAGCCTGTGAGATAATCTGCCTATGTGCTGGTTACTCCTCATATGTAAATGATAAATAATGACACTTACTGGAAGTTCAAAATGTGTACAAATCATCATTAGACTCATCACTTCAGTATTTTGTTACTGAATTATGAATCCAGGAGAAATGTTCTCGTAGCCAGTACCCTGAAAACTCCCATAATGAACTCCCATGATACAGCGAAGATTGTTGCCAATACATAAATAAATGTGTTGTACCATCCGGTGAACATGAAATGGAATACAAAATATAACAACTGAAAGGTTGGGAATGGTTGTTCTTTGGTAGTTGTTTTATATTTTATAACTATGGGAACTAAATCAATATCATGATTCTTTATGCACAAACATTTTCAAGCTTGTTATGGAATTCTTATAAAATATTCAGTAAACCAGAGAAAAGATAGTAACTTGAAGGGTTCATTTTTTTTATTTCGCTCTAGATGGAACATTACTTTAGAGGATTGAAAAATATCCCACAACATTTTTCCACGAACAGTGTTTCATGCAACTGTGTATCTCAGAAAATAGCCATGTTAGAGGACAAATACATGTAAACACAGTGACCTTTAGTTAAATGAGGCAATGGGGTCTGGGAGTGGCTATCCGAGCAGTAAGGGGTTGTAAACTCAACCTAGCAACCGTTCTTTATGCAGTCAGTTGTCTTCCTTACAGCTCCTCAGGCTTTGCGGTTTGCACGGTGACAGAGCTTAAAGGCTCTCACGGGTACAAGTGGTCGTGTCCTTCCGGCTGAGGCATTGCACAGCTGTGTTTCACTGCCACATAGCTCTTAAAAGGCTTTCACACGATGCTCTGATTTTGCACCCTTAACTGCCCTCCCATCTCAGGCCTTGGATTGTGATTTCAAAAAAAAAAACCACCCCAAAACAAACTTTGTATTAGCACACATTCTTTTCAAACTTATACATAAATTGGCTTTAAATATGTGCTTAAAATAAAGCATTTTTAAGTGAATGTCTATTGCTGTACAGAAGAATGGAAAGCAAGTTTTACTGTGCATGGGAATCTAATTTGTCATCAACTATCTTAGGCACTTAAGAATATGATTTGTGGCCTAAATGACAAATGGAGTTGTTTCATGTAGTAAAGCTCAATTTTTTACTTCAAAGAGCACATAATATTGTAGCTGCTTTTCTGAATAATAGAATTTCACTTTATTCAGTTATTTACATTTTATATTTAAGCTTACCATGTAGTTAGTAAATTATTTTATTTATTACTCTGTTACTCAGAATAATTCTATTTCTATTTCTATTTCCATGCTATTTGTTCCAACTCTTTAGGTTGGAAGGGGATTCCTGAGGTCATCTGCTCCTTCCCTCACTCAGAGCACAGCTAATTTTGAAGTCATTCTAGCTTGCTCAGAGCCTTGCCCATTTGCCTTCTGAATATTTCAGGATGGAGATTCCACAACCTGTCTATAAAAGCATGAGATACCCACCCATGTCCTACATTTGTAACTCTTGGTCCAACTCTTTTCCTGAAGAACTAAGGAGGTCACAAGAACAGCTGCCTTATACCAAAGAGGATTTACTTTTGATGGACAATACAGTACAGGGAAGATAAGGCAGCTAAATACAATTTGCATTGCAAAATGAATCCCGTCATTGATGAATCAAGTGTCCTGGATTCTATGGAAAACTATGTCACATGGAAACTATTTGTTTTTTGGAAGAGTCTATAAAGGACTTCAATGGAGGAATTTATTAAATCCTGCATTCATAAAGACCAATAGAATAGTCCAAATTTTTCTATGCTTTTTCCAAACAGAAATACTTCCTTTGGAAATGATTCATTGTTCCTTTATGATTTCTAAAAAAATCATTGACATTTTCATCCAGAGGGACATTCTTATTTTGTCTTTTGTATGAAAGCACTTAGCGTTATGCGCATGAAGCATGAAAAACCTATGAGCCAGGCCTGCCCCACATGTCTTAAAAAGTTGTGATTTTTTTTTTTAAAGGCTCCTCTTCTGCTTTGCCTTCTCTTTTTTTTGCAGCCTGATCAATGTTTTCATATCTTTCATATCATGTCAATGCTATAAATTCAACTGCTAGTGCTGGAACCATTTCTCTCTAAGGAAAGCAGGGAGACTGACATAATCTCACGGACTCCAAGAATGGAGGAATTATGAAATATGCATACATGCGAAATATAAGCAACAAAATTTAAAAACCATGACCGTAACTCTGTATGTACAATTACGACAGTTTTCAGTACAAGGAAAACTTCTGGATTTTAGAATAAACTTTTTTTTTTTTTTTTAACATTTGAATAAATATTATTTGCCCTTTTATTTCCTTGCCATTACAATTTCAGGAAACTATTGTAGAAAGGTAACACGGATAAAGATATGCCAAAGGATGGTTGCGGTATTTTTAGCTGAAGACTAGTGTCCACAAAGGGGTTTCAGATCAGTTTTGTGAATAAAATTCAAAAAATGTGTCTAGACTTGATCTAAATGAGTCTTTGGGTAGTCAGGTGAACTGAATTTTCTGATCTCCATCCAACCACTCCTGTCTTCAGGTGTGTTTCATACACATTTTACTTTATAAAACATCTAGATTTGATTAATTTATGCTGGTATTGATAGGGAATGAAGCCACATACCCTACAACAGCTATTGCAATAAAATGCCTGTAAAGTAGTGGTCAGTTCTCCTCTCCGCACTGGCTTTCTCCTGATCAGTCTCTGAAGGGCTGCTATTTTGATATTCAATGTTTTTTACAAGATTAGCTCTGGTTGCTGGAATGATTTCAACTCGCTGTGGCTATGGCAATTGCATTCTTTGGAATTAGATTACAGAATTTTCGACTGTGAAAGGCACAAAGGCTTAGACTGCATTGTTTTTGAACCAACTATAATACTATACGAAGTGCAGGTTTTCTCCAATGCAGACATGAAAGTTCCAGAAAAATCGAACAACCCAAACTCCTCCATGCATCCCCCATCCAGATTTCATTATAAGACTACTTCTTTTCATAACTTCTGTTTTTAAATACCTGAGAAGCAGTAAGCTACTGCCTTAACAACAGTGTGAATTTCACATATCAGCTGAGAAAGTTTCTCAGCTCCCTTGCACTCCGATTCCTTCACACGCTTTGCAGGAGTCATGATTTCGGAGATAAAAGAAACCTTACCTAGTGCCTTCTTTCAAATAATGAAACCTAATTAGGATGTCTGTTAAAATTCTCAGTGTTAGCCAGATGGCAGAAGTCTTCTAGTGCCAGGGAACATTTTTCATTAAGCTTTTAAAGAATGTTTCATTTAGACATTGTTAGATGTACTACAGAAAATAAAAATAAATAAATAAAAGAACACTACCTAAGGCCATTGCTATGGTTTGATTGCTTCTCATTTCTCTTTAATTCACAGTTGGTTACTACAAGGTCTTTACCCTTCAGCCCCTGCAAAAGGTGGAACAATATTACACATGTACTTTATTATCTTACTTTTAAAAAAAACCCCAAACCCAACCCTCTTCCCCCGAAGAGAATTGAGACAGCCTGAAATCCTTTTTGTATGTTCTCAGTTGTGAAAATACACTTTGAAGGAATCCTTTGGTTCTCATTTTCAGGTGTTTTGTTGATGTTTTGGGTGCGTTTCTCTTTTTAGCTGTATTCATCACATATTCCTTAGGTTATATGATAAAAGGGATCTCTGGGAAGCAGTCAAGACAGGAGCATTTTTAATGCATACCTCGCTTATCAGTATTAGATTTCCTCCCTCCCTTTACATCAGAGTTTGCCTCGTAACCTTTTATTGTGTAACATTTGATTTTTAAAACTAATCTGATTCCCTTAAAAAACGTTCATCATGACTAGTTGTAATCACAATCACTATAATTATGCAGGTAAACTGGTTTGCCAAGTTGTCTACTTTTTTGTCTTGTAAAGGCTCCAAGATCGTGGCACCTGTCGCAATGACCTGAAGACAAGAACGTATGGCGTACGTAGAGCCCATCGAACAACGGGACACCCCATGGCTTTACAACCTGAAATAGCTGTATTGGGAGAGCAGCAGAAAGCCACGAACAATTTTGGTGAGAAACACTTGAGCATCCACTATAAGGTGCCTGCAAAGACAGGAGCAACAAACAACGAGGGGCAGCAATGTTTCGTACTGCTCCATTCACCCGTGAGAGGTTGTGTGTTCACATCCTTTCTCACTTCTGAAAATCTTTGCCTTATTATATGCATATACATATTTGTGTATAAATTCTCATTAATCCTTTAAAAGGTGATTGTAACAAACTAGCAAAGGAAGTATTTATTTTCACCAAGGAAATATTAACAACATTTGGATACTTATTCACAGCAAGTAGCATCTTATTTACCGCAGTGCTAAACTGGCCAAAGTTTTATTTTGTCCTAAAAAATTAACTAAATATGTACCAAAAAGCAAGACTTAATAGCATAATGATCAAACCCTTTAAATTTTGAGTTTTCTTGAGAAAAATTCTTAAAACGTTGAAAATAGATGTTTTCCAGTGTATCTGAGCGCTACTGACCTGAGACAAACCCTCCGTTGGAAAGGAAGAACTGGAAACTTTCAACCATACCTTTTCTGTGAATGAAGACTGTGAGATTATTCAAAGAACAGTGTTAATTAGTTTGAGAAAGGTATAAAAATCTAACCCATATCACTTCATCTTTTGCGTATAATACTCATGTTGGTGGTTTCTACTGTAGCTGGGCATTAAGTGTTCTTTGCTACTTTTTTCTGATGCTAATAAATGTTGCCCAGCCAATAATTTCTAGACACCAAAGATACCGGTAGCTGGTATTGGCTACCCTCCACTTCTGGAGTAAAGAAGCTGTATTTAATTATTATAATTTATGTTAGTATTAGTATGTATTTAATTAATTAATATTAAACACTAATATTAATATTAGTATTCAATTTATATATTTGCCCATTTTCTTTAGCTGCTCAGCAACTCTGTTCTTGAGTTTGGTCACAAGTCTTGGATGAATTCATAAGGTCTTTTTGGAACTTAAAGAATGGGGTTAGATCCCCTCTGTTTTGAAAGCTAAAACTGTTCGGTTTGCTACTAAAGCTCATGCCTTCTTCCAACTTATTTCTTTATGCTTTTATTCCTCAGAACTTATACTCCGCTAAAACATAACTATGAGTACTTGAGCAATAAAACCAGGGCACTCTGAAGATGTATTCAAGCAGAAGACAGGTGCTTTCCTTTATTAATATATGTAACTTGTCAGAAGAACAAAACTGCAAAAATTGGTTTACTTTGATGTATTGAATTATTTAAGAGAAATATTATGCCAGCAATTTCCCTTCACTTGGCCGCAAAAAAGGTAACGTCTGATGTGACTCTGGATGAGAAGGAAGGTCTCTGTCACAGCCACCTACAGCTCCAGAAGGCCATGTCTAAGTAAGTTTGGTGGATGGGGGTAAGACAAATCTGGATGCTCCTTATGTAGTGACCTTTTCTAAATGAGGGTGACAGATTTTTGCAAAGAATTATTTTTCCTGTAATGCATCAATGGGAAGAACTCACACCTTGAGATTTGTTCAGATTGGAGAATTCCTGTGGATCATACGCACTTCCTTATCTACAAGGTGGAGTAACTCCACCTTCTGTGAGTTGTGCAGCACGGAAAAGACTATCCTGATCACTAACTAATGACCTTTTCCTGTTCCTTCAATTTGATGCAGTATGGTTATAGGTTCTGCCTGTAACATCTCCCCTCCATTTCTTGTTCTTTTGACTATCTTAGTTTTTAATAATGATTCTGCCACTGTATTGTACGGGGGAAAATATTGCTGTCTGATGGAATTAAAGGGGATCAAGAGCTGTATGAATGATCCAATCTAAGTGAGTAAAAACTTTGAAAATTGGTCCTGTGTTCATCTTTGCTGGGCTTTGTCTCTGACAATATGAAAGGAAATTATAAATGCTTGTTGAGACAAGTGTTATTCGTGTTCACCATTTGTGCCAATTTGCTGGCTGTACTCCTAATTAATCATTCCTTTAGGCTCACATTTAGTTTCTGACAATTGCTAACACATGTTTTCAAAAACTGCGCCCTATAGACTGACACTGTTTTCTGAAGGAGAGGATGTGGCCATGGTAATGCATTCCACAGCGCTTTGAAATGAATTCCCAAGTGCTTCAATCACTATTCTCCGCTCTAGGCCAAAAGCAAACATTGTTCTTACTGAATGAGATGAGAGTTTCATTTACCAGTGATGTGATATTAAAATACCAAGATTCCATTACGCAGGATGTATTTAAATGAAATATTATGAAAATGGAGATTGCATAACCCTCTGCATGAAATAAATGTAGTTTGAAATGAAAGGTGTCCATGCTAAATACTGTTATCTTTCCACGGTGTTAGATTGCTGCTTGCCTTTGTGGAGACGCAAGGGTGGTGAAGCCCCTTGAGCGCAGCCTCAGCAAACACGAATTTGATTATACAAACGGGAGAAGTCTGCAAGGCTCTTCCCTCCTGTGTGCAAGACAGGCACGGGGAAGAGCAGGCATTTCTTTCCTGTAAAAGTCTTCCAGATTATACAGTAAATAGCTGAAATACCTAAATAGCCTTTGGAACAAGGACTGGAACCAGGCAGGACTTATGCGAACGTGTCAGCCACTACTTTGGAAGTCAGCTCCAGCTTGCTTGCTTGCTGTTGTTTTGTGCTAGTAGTCTTGAAGTTTTTTTCTGTTTTGTGTTGGGCAAAGTTAAGATCATCTTTCCTGGTCCCTAGGAGGATAGACTTGATTTCACTTGGGCGGAGTGGGAAATTGAACATTCCCACTTTTGGGTAAACGACTACAGTGTATAGTTATTTTCTGTGGTTTGTTTTTTTCTTTCTTTTTTTTCCCTTCTTTTTCTTCTAGGGTCGCTGACAAAAGTGCTTTTCCAGTCATGAGTAAAGGCATAGGAGGAAGATGAGGTTTTATTTCTGTCCTCAGTTTCTTAGCTAGTTCTAAATAAAGGGCCGCCGAAGCTCGTTGGGTTTCGTCGAGAGCCTCTGAAGGTCTCACGGTGCTCCTGGTCTCACTCTGGGTCCTGCATCCCACATCTCACTCCTCTAAGATCTGGCCCTTAACTTTTCTGCCTGTATTTCAATATACAGTTTCTTTTTCTTTTTCTTTTTTTTTGGCCATAGTGTATTTTGGGAGGACCTTTGTTGCAGTTTTCTGTGCTGTATCTAGTGGCACGGGTCAACCCCATGCTATGTGCTATCACACATTACTCAAAACAGTGGGATCGCAAACGGGTAATTAGTAATACCAAGAGGATTGTTTACCTAATTGATTTGCATTGTCACATAAATGAATGTGTTTGTTCATGGAGCTGTATAGGTGTTACTGCGATATGACAGTTTCTGAAGTGATGGACTTTTCTGTTGATCCCTAAGGTCTTGACTGTCGTTTGCGAATACATAGTTAAAAAGTTGCAGAGAAAACCTTCTAAATGCGACTCAAACGTAGTTCTGCAATGTAATGTAATAAACGTAATGTAAAAGCCGTGTCTGCCGAAGTCTGCAGAGAGCTCGAGACAGTAGCTTTCAACGTGAGGTTTCCTGCTCACTTCAGTGGAGCCTCATTCATACCACAGTGGTAATTTCTTTAATGTTCAGCAAATGGCGATGTGTTCCACGATAAATTTTGTTCTCAGAAGACTTTCCTCCTTGTGCTTAAAATTTTCTTCAGCGTATTATTTTTAGCTAGTATTCTCATAGAAACCAGACTCATCCCAGACTTATGCTACATTCAATTACTACTGATAAAGATTTTTAATTAGAATATAATGATTCTGTGTATAAGGTACTGATTTGGGATGTGAGAGACCTCGATTCCACTGCTGATTTCATCGT
This sequence comes from Fulmarus glacialis, assembly GCF_000690835.1. NCBI lineage: Eukaryota > Metazoa > Chordata > Aves > Procellariiformes > Procellariidae > Fulmarus > Fulmarus glacialis. The sequence goes on from NW_009225004.1 coordinate 60,447, forward strand.
GGACCTGTTATTTACCCATCGACTTATTGCTTAATTGTGTCTATTTCTCCTCTACCTTTCATCTGCCTTGTCTCTTAAAGACTGCAAATGTTTTAGGGAATGGGATTTTTTCCTACTGAAATGTATAAAGCAAACACAATGCAACCCTGATCTCACCAAGGGACTTCAGTCATTACCATGTAACATTTATAATACTCATGATTAATAATATATTCCAGATGAGCATCCTAAAGCCCAGTTTTGAAAGTTAAAGCAGTTAGCAATTTCTGAGATAATTCAGATCTTAAAAAAAAAAAAAAAAAAAAAAAAATTTATTTCTCTGTGCTCCTCTGTTGATGTTCTGGTAACTCAGCTCCCAATCCTATAATGACTTGCCTGCAAATCCGAGCGTACTGTTGAGTAGCTTTACCGATGAGCGGAGCTGCTCATGTTTGCAATGTTAAATGTGTGTGTGAGTTGTTGAATTGGAATAAAAATATAAGAATTCATATTATTTTCATTATTTTGAAAAGCTGGTTTGTGATCTTGCATACTAATCTTCTTTGCCATGTGTAGAAGATTTATGATTTCTGGCCCTTAAAAGAATGAGTTATTGCATGTGCTATATTATTACAACCAATTTATACTAGCCCTCCAAAGAGGACTTTTTTGGTAAAAATACTGTCGTGTTCTTTGCATCACTGTAAAAATATGGAAAACCATGTCATTTCAGGCTTTCTTAGTGTCTTTTAATTATGTGCAAACCAAAATTAATGAGCCAGTTCTCTGCATGTGAAAGAAGTCAGCAGTTTTTGGATATTTCTGTACGTACACTTCACAGATTCTGACTGAGGTTAGGAAGCTACTGTATCACAAATTAATCTCATTCTGAAGGAGATGTCTAAGAAAATTAGGTGATTACTCTCTGAGAGTGCCTGTTTCTCTCTAATGTCTGTAGCAGCAGTGCGGGCAACTAGCTCAGATGAATTGCCTGGCGTCGGGTGAGATGAATACCCTTGTGATGGGCGACGGGGAACTCTGAGAAACTCAGATCTGGACGCGCAGGATGGATAAAGGAACCTGACTCCACAGCTCTGAGGACAGTTTCTTTTTGTGGGAGCACCCAAAGTCAGAAGAAGTTTTCTTGTATTATGAGGAAGTTAGATACTGTGATTCAAAAGAAAAGAATTTAAAATATTTCAGAGGTTCTGACTTTGTCTCAAAGAATGTGGTACCCTGGGTGAGGCAGGTAAATATATTTAGAGTTTTTTTATGGTTATGGTTACCCCTTTTCCTGGTCCGGACGTGGGCAGTTTTCTGAAACACTGGAAGAACCATTGTAAATACTACATTGTTTTGACATTAAATATTACAGAAAGGATAACCCTGAATATAACTCATCTAGAGGGCTAGGGCTTTGGAGAAAGTATGCAATTTCTCCTCAAGAACTAGTACTCAGTGTAAGACTACTTCATGGAGCCAGAGATAGTAGTAATAACCTATTGAAAACCTGAGAAACTGCAAAAATACAGGTCTGGAAAGTACCCAGTAAAGGGTGACTTGGTCTGGGAAGCACTAAATGATGTATTTCACATCATATAGAAGCCCTTCTTGTTTTCTGGGATGCTAGTAAATGGGGCCAATGCAAAGCCAAATTGTTTGTCCCAAGGCAAATTCTTCTTTTTTAATATTTGCTTTCATCTTGTATTGGAACAAAAAGTTTAAAGTATTTGTGGAAAGAACAGTCCTTTAAAAGAATAGTTTCAGCTGGAAACTATTGAAACATTTTGTTTTGACTTGGTCTGATAGTAATCCATGCCTGCCTACAATTGTCTGATGTCTCATCTGAGCCGTGATTTGAGTCCTGTGAGGATCTGAGGAGCCACTCACTATGTAGCTGTGGGATTAGCAACACTGGGTTGCAACTGCATCAGGTCAAGATTTGGTTTTGACTGTCTGGTAAATCTTTACCTTCTACTGTCTTTTACACTCTGTCTTTGAACTTTGGGCAGCTGAAGGTGTGAATCAGAAGGCTCACATCCTTGGTGGCCTTCAGGAGTGTCCTAGGAGGTCAGATAGTTTGCCTTCAGCTGCTGGTTATCAGCAGAAGATGTTCAATATAGAGGCAGGTACCTCTGAAATGCTTCTGGAGAATAATGCTGCAAGGCAGAGCTAAAACTGCTTAATCACCAAGTCATGGAAGAACTATGTCCTTTTACAGTGATCTGGTAAATGGCTAATCACACACACTGAGGTATGTTTAATTGCCCTCCAAGGGCAGGAATCACATGTGGACATCCCTCCCATGATACTGTAGCCATTGCTCCACATGTGTTACTCATAAAAAGCATTGATGAAAGTTGGCCCTACTAGCAACTGTAAACTGAAGTTTACGTAAGCTGACGTTGCAAGTATCAACCTGAGGGTGATGGGTAGTGCTTGGTGTGCAACCTGAGCAGGCTGGGAGGCGGGAGAGGTTGTACCAGGTGCAAGAGGATCTAGATAAGGCTGGCATGAGAAAATCTCAGACAGGGTTCCATAAAACAGAGATAAGGATGAAATGTCTTATATAAGCCATCTTGTCATAATACGAAAGAGGACAAAGACCTGGCAATGAGCATGGTGACCTTAACTGAAGACTTTGGAGTTTTATGTCATTCTATTTTTCCCAGACACATGTGGCTTACCTGTAGAGTTAAAAGTTGCTAGACCAAACACAAAACTTTGCTTGGGTTCAGTAAATCTGTCCAAGTTGTTGTCTCCAAACCTGGCTGTGGCTGTTCTTTGGGTGAGTCAGCGGGCTGGGGCTTCCTGACTAAGCGTCTGCTGGCATTGCAGTGCTTGGGACCTTGACACTGGCACAGCACCACCATGAGAAGAGCAACCCCCCCGCCGTGGCTGTCGCTGGTGATCACCAACAACCATGGCAAAAGACAGTAAATGGTTACGGCACATCCCAGGTGCAATTCACTGTGGGATCAAAGAATGGAGTGTTTCAGTTCGGGATGATCTGACCTCAGATAGATTTGCTTTGATTGTCTTAATGGATTTTGTATGTTTCGAGCAAAAATGTTGTTTTGCCATAGGGAAAACACTTAGCTGGAGAATTTCCGATTAGTGCGACTCGCAAGGAAGCTTCTTCATTTAATCAAATACTTGTCAAGCACACTTCACACGTCTCTCACAGCAATTAAAGGAGCCATTTTCCTGAAGTAAGGAAGGCGTTTGGTTAGACATTATTTTAAATATAAAATATGACATGTTTTGTCAAGAGTATCTTTAAAATGCCAGTCTTGCTTTATGCTCTGATTTTCTCTCTGTGACTGACTGGTTAGAACTGAAATCACTTTTAGGGCAATAATTTAGCATGTTTTTAATTAGTTTGCTATTTGCCTCTGATGTTTTGCTCAATAAAAAACCCTAGAAAATATTTTTTTTCCTGCAAAAAGACTACATATCAAAATTCAGACACCACCACGGAAAGGTGCAGTACATTTATGACCTTGTGTGATTAGTGATCTCTGAATCTAATCTTAAGGTACTTTAATGGACTATAATTATCTACAGTGTATAGTTACTGCCTTTCCTGAGATTGATTTAAAATTGCCTCAGGAAGCAAGTGCTGTGTAATTATCTGATAAGAACTAAACTTGATACTCTAACTGGAAACTTTTGGAAACACAAAAATAAATATAGTTCAGGACAAAACTTACTGCTGGCCAGCTTCAGAAATGAAATCTGTTCTCGCAGGCTGTCTCTGCAGCGACAGATAAAGAAGAAAAGGGGAACAGCTTACAACCATTTTCAAGATATCGGCCTAATTTAGCAAACTTAGTGGAAGGTGGGCTTGCCCTCTGCCACAGATGTTCTTACAGAATCGTAAGCAGAAGAGAGGAAGGTGGAGGAGAGATATGTGTGAGCTCCTCTTACTCAGATGCTAGACAGTAGGCTTTATAATAAAATAAACAAGGCGCTCGGGAGATTGTGTTTATGGAAATCAGGGACTGCAGGAAGGGAGGTAGGTTTTGCAAACATTCAGCAAGTTGTCCCCTGGCTCTGGAAGTATGTGTTCTGTGCTAACACCAGAGTTTCCAGAAGAAGACAACCCCCATCCTAATGTGACGTTCTCGCTGGAGTCAATGACACAGCTAGGACCAATGCCATTTCCAGAGCTTCACCAAATTAATCACTTTTTAGTATTTAACATATGGTGCTGAAGCACTGCTGAGTGATACATGTTCTAGGAAAATCAGAACATTCAATTGTTTTCAGATGTATTTTTTTAAAATTCAACTTTCCTTGCACTTTTCCTATTATTTCAAAAGTCTCTTTGTTCTTCAGACCTATCACAACAGTCAGAGATTCCTTGAAAATTTTGCTGTTGGAGGCAGGATGGGACAGTAAACTCTCCTTATGTGTTGACTGCAGTAAGAGTTTGGGAGTTTGTATCAAATTAATGAGATGTCATTTCAAGGAATAATTGATTTTGTTTTTCTCTAAGAATACGAAGATACATAGATCCCATCTGCGCTGGGACAAGAAACAGTGGACTTCAGGGTGAACTTCAGGATGCTGAGTTCTTGACTTTTCCTTTCTTTTTGTTTGGTGTTAGCCTGGCTTGGTTAGGGCTGAAATGTTGTGTTTAGGAAAACGGGCTGTGCTGATGAGCTGCAGAATGGGCCAAGCTTTTCCACCTTCAACCCCGGTCGTGCCTCATTGTCCAAAATGCATTGACAGGAGTTTGTGCCAACAGTACGGTGCTGAGAATGGATGTGCTGTGCCTCCAAAGGCTTCAGGAGCTGACAGCAGTCAAGCTTAGGGCAGGAACACTGTCCACAACTGTGGTTAAAGATGAGAGATACAGTAAGAGACCACATGGAGACTGGAATGACAGAAATTTCTTTTAACCAAGTGCCTGCTTTCTGAGAGCACCATTCCGCTCCTTTTAGATATTAGTGATTTATCTGCTGGGTTATCCAACTAATAATGACCATGCAATGAATAAAAACGAATCTATCTGCAAATCATGGAATATAAGAAATCACTATGTTTTCAGGTTCAGACCAGTGGACAACCCAGCTCAGTTTCCTGAGAGTCTCTGAGAGATACCAGCACATGATGCACTGAAGAATGATGCAATATTATCCTATGGCAAAAAGAAGGTCATCTTTAAGCTGGATGACATGTTGGTTGTCTCCTGCAATCTTCTAAAAGTGTCAGTCATGATTTTCTAACACAAAAGCTGTTGTACCTTCTATAACATAACTCAATTTTGGACCTTTTTATGAGGAATGAAGGTAAATCAATCTGTGAAATGGAAGTTGTTGGTTGCTTAAGGATCACTGACAGTGGCTAGATTATAGTTGATGTAGACAGGAGGCATCCATATGTACTTAATGCTTCGAAAAGGTAAATTTCTTAAAGTGAAAGAAGTTAAAAGATAAAAATCAGTTGAAAGGAAAATTTGAAAGAGTAAAATGTGCATGGAGTTTGGAGCTTGGAGGGCCTTCCCACCGAAATGCCACAATTCAGCAATCAGGGTGAGGGGAAGAAGAAAAAAAAAGAACCACTTCTGGCTTAAAGTCCATTCTGGTTCAGTGGAGAAGTGAAGGGAAAAGTTAGAAATAAAAAGAAAAAAAAGCAAGGCAAAAAGGGACAAAAAAAGGAAATTAGCTGGCAATACGATATGGAATCTAAAAATACTGAGAAAGAACCACGCCTGGCAGAAGGATTTTCTTACGTAGCTTTGGAAGAAGAAACCTTTGCAGTGTTACAGGCCAGCTGGTAGATGAAGATGATAAAATCTCTAATAGTGATTCAGAAATGGCAACACGATTAAATATTTAAAAAGAACAACCCCCACATCAAAGTCCACATGTCATCTGAGTATTTCCAGCTTGGTTAGCATGACATCATTGTGGATCTAATACGGTATTCAATTAACAGAGAATGATAGGATGGGAATAGAATGAACACCAGAGAGCATGGTTTACGGAAATAGGCTCTTGCCAAGCAAGACTTGTTTAATCATGATGAGATTACAAATTTAGGTGGTAAAGGAAGTGGTGAGCTTGATATACTTAGTCCAGTAGACCTTTGTAAGGCATTTAACCTAGTTTGCATTACACTCCTTAAAAGAATTAGTGATAGCGTATCAGGGAAGTTCACACTAATTGGATTAAAAACAGACTGACACAGCTGAAGATGTAGTTACTGTAAAATAACCATCAGAATTTTTTTTTCTTTTTTTTTCCCCCCATAACTGGGGTCTGCATGGATTAGGAGTAGGCAGAAGCTATTCAACATTTTTATCTAGAAGCAGTGCAAACTCATTGCAGATAAAGCGTAAAGATGCCAGAGGGCTGATGAAGTGGTAAATAATGAGGAGGCTTGGGAACGATCTAGATAGCTTGACAAGTCAGCCCACTCAAAATTAGTTTGTTTTAATGTCATCAAAGTAAGGTCAGGCAAGGTTTATATCTTTTTTTATAACAAAAGCTGGTAGCTGGAAAAAAACCAGACAGCGTTCAGGTGTGTAAGCCCTTCCTAAGCTCATACATACAGGACGAAGGAATGAAAAGCAAACCTGTAAACTAGGTTCCCCTTCAGATCAGTGAATACCATTTTAAAAACCTGCAAAAACAACCCCCAAAATAAAAAAAACCCCAGAAGTTGTAATTCAAGGCTTCTCAGCAGCCCAGGTAAAATTTAAGCTTTGCCATAATGATGAAACAGACCCCGGATGGAGGGTGGCTGGAGTGGGGCTGGGGGAGTCCAAAGGGAGGTTCAGGGGACCAGAAGGGTCCACGGGACCCCTGCGAAGGTCCTGGTAGCAGGAGGTGATGCGGGATGCTCGGTGGCATTGTGCCGAGGCGTTTGGAGATAAGACAGCGACGGCAAGGTGTCGTGGGACCCCTCCCTTCGGCTCGGCGGTCCCCCGAAAGCGGGATGCCCGACCGCGGCTTGCTGCGCTGCAGGGTGCCGGGCAAGGCGCCAGCTCGGGGGGACGCTGCCCTTTCAGAGGGGTCGGCTGCTGGGGGAGTTCAGCGGGGAAAAGTCTGACCTCTTCCCACCTCCAGCTCCAGGCCGGTGGTGAGTGGGGAAGCGAGCGTGCTTTCCACCGATGCGCAATGCGGTTCTGAAGTTGTCACGGCGGTACAAATCTAAGCGCAGTTGCTAGATTTTTGTTCTAGATATATAATTTACTAGCTGTTTTGAAGCAAATGTCACTCTCTTTTTGTATTTACGAACAGCTGGGGATCACGAGGCAGCTGTTTAAGGAACTGCACTTACTTTTAGATGTAAACAAAATATTAAAGTGCCCTCCAGAAATCTCTGTGCTCACACAAACATCTCATATTCTATATTATTTACATGCGCGAGTGTGTGAGTCTCTGCAGCTTGTTTCTGTCTGATACATCAGCTCTCCCTATGTGACAGGCTCTCTCTAGATAAAGCAATCTGCAGAGAGTGGACACACAATTGCTGGAGGGCCACTCCAGAGATGTTGTTATGGAAAAAAATTTCCTTTTTCTTTCCTCTTAGATGAGGAATGTGAAAAAAAATCTCCTTAAACGTGAACTTTCCTTGCTGGCAAAAACTTGGTAGATTTTCCTTATGAAAGAATTACGGAAAATTAAAATAGGCATTTTGCACAACTTGGAAGAATGTGACGGAAAGATGCAACACTGATAAACCGGATCCTATTCTCCTTACTCATTCCCACTGGCAGACGTGGGAAGACATGCTTCCTTTCAACCTATTACATATACTCGCTTGCAGCCTTAAAATTATCCCTGAGTCACGCAGACTTTCCTGCCTACTGGGGAGATTGCCATTGACCTGTGTGCCATTCCCATTTATTTTAAGAATACAGAGAAGAGGAGACTCTCTCCCGGAAGGTTAATTAGAGTGTTCAAGATTGTGACTTTCATTTTCACTGAATTATTTCATGTACAACTGCCTGACGACTGTCTTTCTGAGGGCTTTCCTTGGGCTTGTCAAAGGACTGGACGGGAGACACACAGAGCACGCTGCCTTTTGAATACAGAACGGCAATTTGTCCATTAGCTGAAAATTCTCGCAAACAGGTCTACAGATGTGTTAGAGACAGGCGGAGGGAGCGACTGAGAGTGACGACCTGATAACTGATTCCAGAGGGTTTGCTCATGAAGGGCTGGGGAATTGCCCATGAGCTGCCTCTGGATGTCCCTGGGGCTTTCCTGACTCACACCACAGGAATTTTGGCCTTTCACCTCTGCAAGAACAAGCATGACGTTTTAGTAGGAGTCAAATTTCTCAAAATGTGGGGATTTTTTTAATCCTTTCAGCTTTGGTTGAGATCAGAAGAAGGTTGTAGGTGGACACTTCTCTATGGTGTTCCAACACCTCTGGTTCTGGCCATATACAGAGACAGGGAAGAGGGATGAGAGTAGCGGGGACTTAATTTAAATGAGGGGGCTAAACCTCTCCTCCTTCATTAGCACTGGCTTCTTGGCAGGTGGGCTGGAGATAGGGCTCCTTGGGAGGAGCAAATGGCAGATGTCGGAAGGCAGGTGGGAACTACTGCACTGCATGGGGACCACAACATGGCCTGAGATGGGGCTTGTGAGAGGCAGAAGGCTTGAGCCTCTCCTATTCAAAGGCCTTCATCACGCAACTAGCAGGAGCCTCACCTTCCTCCCTCCCATGCTTGCCTTTACATTATGGCTGTAAACCTCCATCTCGGGTGGTTTGTGTCTTGTTGTGGTTTAACCCAGCAGGCAGCCAAACCCCACGCAGCCGCTCGCTCACTCCCCCCCATCCCCCACCCCAGTGGGACGGGGTGAGAATCAGAAGGGTAAGAGTGAGAAAAACTTATGGGTTGAGATAAAGAAAGTTTAATGGAACAGAAAAGGAAGGGGAAAAAAAATTAATAATGATAATGATAGAATATACAAAATGAGTGATGCAGCATGCAATTGCTTACCACCCACTCTGACCGATAACCAAGTAGCGATCGCTACTTCCTGGATCACAGCTACCATTCATATACTGAGCATGACGTCACACGGTATGGAATACCCCGTTGGCCAGCTGGGTCGGCTGTCCCGGCTATGCTCCCTCCCAGCCTCTGCTTGGTAGAGCATGGAAGCTATCCTTGACTAGCAGGGTACTTAGCAACAACTGAAAACATCAGTGTGTTATCAACATTCTCCTCATACTAAAGCCAAAACACAACACTAGGAAGAAATTTAACTCTATCCCAGCCGAAACCAGGACAGGCTCCATCTGGGCTCTTCTCCTGAAGTGATCGACATGCATCTAGCAATGATATGTACTCTCCAGCTACACTAACCTTATAACCTTGGTGTTCTGAGACAGGCTAAGTTTATATCGACTCAACACATCATTATAAATTTGAGTTATATCCATATTATCAGAGGAAAATTTTTATGATTACATGACAAGATGCCAGAAAAAACCCAAACAATCTGAGACCTATGAAAATCAGCAGTATGTGCTGAGAAAAATCAATAAGTAATTTGCCCAGAGAATCCCAAGGAGAATGCATGTTTTTTGAGACTTAGAATAAGTTTTGCTTATTGAGTCCTAGAATCTCCCGAACAGGGAGAAATGTAAATACAGGGATCCTGCTCCTCTGGAGTTCAGTGGGAGGAGGATCAGGCCCTGAGCTGGCAGCTTTGGGATTTAGGAAGGCATGCTCTGCTGCTTAATGAAACTGTTTAATTAGAAAACTTTGTCACAGCCTATATGTGGCTTGAAGGCAGTTTTATCAAACAGGCTGAATAATTCTTTCCAACCATTAAAGCTGTTTGGTATTCTTAGCTTTGGAGGGAGAGAAACACGGAGAGCACCGATAATGAGAGCTGGGCACCATTCGGGGAGTCGCCTTTGTGGGGTCTGTTTGAGTCTTTGTCTTTCGAGCAGGTACTTGTGGCTTCTTCAGGCAATTTTCCACCCAACAAGCCAAAATTAAACAGAAATATTCATAGCTACATATTTTGACTAGTTTCGAGTCAAGACCGTGCAAAGCCAGAGCATTAAATCAGAACTAATTTAACTCAGTATGACCGTGCATGTAACCATGCCTACTTTTAACCAGTTTAACTCTATGTTCACATTGGTTTTTTATTTTCCTTTTAAAAGCTTCTGGTGCTGTCGGGGAATGGAGTATCTAGTGCTAATACAGTCTATGTTTCTAAGTGTCTTTCATGACAAACATAAAGGAAGTATAAATTAAGAACCCAATTTTTAAACGTAGTTTTAGCACAATTTTAAGTGAAGAAAAAGCTTTCCTTTTCTATGTAATTTGCTTGTAAGTATAAAACTCACATTTTGCACATTCTCCCTTATTCACACTGCTGGATATTAAAGGACAGGAGAGGCTGTCCACAAGTGAGAGTGACAATCCTCTTTTTCCTAAAATGCCAGAGGAACAATCTTGTGTTATTTCTTAAGTTTGTTTTTTTTTTATAAAATATGTAAATGTATCCAAAATATTGAAAATTCATGTGAGAAGAAAGCGAAAAATTATGGCAAGCACACCCTTCTCTGTTCTTAAAAATGTCATTGTTTTTGCATGTAAAATAAACTCGGGGGGCTTCCCTCTACGCACATGTGACTTTTGGAGATAAAGTTTTGCACTTCAGTAGGGTTCCTCTCTTTTATGGGGCAGCTGATTTGGTTAGAGTTTTGAATGAGCTCATATTAATTTAAGGAAATAAATTTTTCATTTTTTTTCAGAGATTCCCTCTTATAGTGGAAATGTCATACTCTTGGGTTTTAGGAAACAAGCTGCAAAAGAACCCTTCAGCAGCCGTTTTTCACTGAAACACTTTAAACAGGTGAGAATTGTTATTCTGAATTGGAAAGCAGACTCATTTACTGTAACTGCAATTACTACCGCTAAAAATTCTTTACTGGAAAATAGGACATGAAAATCTTTTAGCCAAAAGCTTGCAGATGAGGCACAGTGGGCACTAAAACCCGTTTTCTGATGGAAGAAGTTTGTGTAGGATAATTAAAACCTGTGTGGGAAAATAGCTTTGTGCAAGGTAGGAAGCTTCTCTTGGACCCCGTGTAAAAGTGTTCAGATGAAAAGAGTACGCTGATTTTTGAGGACCTTGCCTTAGGAGCACAGTATTGTTGGCTGAGGCGCTCCTCCTGCTTTCGGCAGTGTTATTTCTTCAGCAGAAAAAAAGGTGATTTAAGAGCTCAGATAAAGCTTCGGTCTGTAGACATCTCCTTCAGCTACTGCCTGGGATGGTGCTGCCTTTCTGCTGCCCTCTCCAAGGCGGTGCTGGTGGAAGAGGTACCTCCGCTCGCCGCCTCGGGGCTTGCCCAGGCACGGTGGATTTCTGACGGTGCTGCACCACCTCCTGGAGCTGCTCCAGAGGCCAAGTCAAAGCGCTGGCTGAGCCGACTGGTATGGCTGGGCACGTGCGAACGCTTTGAAAGAGAATCATAGAACCATAGAATCATTAAGGTTGGAGAAGACCTCTAAGATCATCGAGTCCAACCGCCAACCCAACACCACCATGCCCACTAAACCATGTCCCTAAGCACCACATCTACACGTCTTTTAAATACTTCCAGGGATGGCGACTCCACCACTTCCCTGGGCAGCCTGTTCCAAGGCCTGACCACTCTTTCAGTAAAGAAATTTTTCCTGATGTCCAGTCTAAACCTCCCTTGGTGCAACTTGAGGCCATTTCCTCTCGTCCTAGAGAGCGTGGAGCTACTGCTAATGGTGACCCGTGCCACCCGGCCTTGTGCACGCTCTGCTTATTTCTCCCTGATTTCCTCCATTACCCTTGATGCATCACGACATACGAGCTCGGCGAGGGAGCGGATGCGTTTTTACAGCCAGTACCATTTGCTCTGCGTGCTAGAAATCGCTGGATAGGAGTCTATATACCTGCTTTTACACCGTTCACAGACCAGAGTTACTTGTGTCACTGCACTGAAGCCCCAATTCGGCAAGGCATTAAAGAATACGCTGACTTCAAAGTGTATGAATAATACCATTGAAATCAGGTGGTTATAGTAAGAATGTGCTTCGCGGGCGCTGAGGAGCAGCTTGCTGCTGGCAGGTTCTGCAGCGCAGCCCCAGGGTACCGCGATGCCCCGCGCTGGGACGGGCACCTCGGGCCAGCGCGGAGGGGCTGGTCAAACCGCAGGCGTTTCTCGGTGCTGGTTTTAGCTACGCGATGCCAGTCCTCTCAGGATCCCAGGTGACTTGATTTTTTATAAATCGTTATTTATCGGTGCTAAAACTGCCCAGACTCACCAGCGAAAGCAGCCTGCGAAGGTAAGAGCAACACGGCAGAGTGGCTGGCTGACAGTTTTTCAGACTGCAAACCTCTACCAAAAAATCTCTGCAGTTTGTCTCCTCCTCTCAGTGAAAAGATTTCGTCATTTTCTGGGGCTCTGTTAGAATCTGTCTACAACTGTTACAATTTTCCTAACCAGCTGCGGACCTTGGGCTAAAATACCTTACAAGGATGAGGTAAATGGAAATTTCTCTTGCCTGTCCAGCTCAGGGTGTTGTAAATGAAAATATCCATAGTATTTATATCTATTATGTTAAAATTGCTGCCATGCGTCTCCCAGTGCCTTAGTAACAACAGCAAATAAGATAATTTTTTTCCCCCACAGTGTTGGACATTTTCATCTTGTTGTGTTATTTCTTTTTATTTTTTATATTTTAGCTTGTGCTATTAGACCAGGCTCTGGCATTTTGCTAAGAAACTAAGGCTGCCGATTTGTGTAACACCTGTCATTATTTTAAAGCAGGCCGACAGCTTTAATAAAACCTTTTTGCAGGGAAAGAAAGAGCCGTATTTCACGGGGTCCGGTGGGAAAGCAGGCATCTCCATTCCCCGTCGCATCCTGCCTGCCACTGCTTAGCATGTGGCGGTGCTGAATCAATAATTGCCGCTCTCACCGCTGTCTCTCGGCGGCTGGGAATTTAAACAAGTTACTCCCAAAACAGTACAGTCTTTTTCCCAGTCTTTGCATGCTTGTTAGCTTTCTTCTTCCCCTTATGTTTTATTGGGAAAGCTGTATGCAGTTCATTACAATAAATGCTTTGGCACATTGAATTTTCTCCAATATATTTTGGCAGCTGCATAACAGGTAGATGGCTTCTCTCACTACGGTGCATGAGGACCTTAAATTATGAATACATTTACCTTCAGGTTTGGGGATTTTTGAGGTTTTTTTTGAGGTGAGGGGACTCTTTTGTATACGTTGAAATGATGCTCCCAAGTCTGAGATCTTCCGGGAGCACAGCGGGAACTGGATGAAGTTGGTTGTGAGCAAGGAGAACGTGGACACCTGCAGCAGGGATAAGTTCTGCGCCTCAGCGCCGCAGAAGCAAGCCGCTGGAGGACGGAGCCTGCGTCTTACCCCACCTCCCCAGGCAAGGAGGCAACAGGGAGGTGCAGAAGGTTTCCCCTCCTGCAGGTCTCCTCTGAACAAATCCTCCCCTAACAAAGTGCCGAGGCCATCATTCGCACCTCTCGCCTGGGGCTGGTCACCAGGAAATTATCTGAAGTCCAAGGCCACAGCCACGGGGGGAGGGAGAGCACTGATTTAAATAAGGTTGTGTTGGTCATAAGGGAAAACGCAAGGTGGGAGTTGAAGGTGAAAGAATGTAAGTTAGGGTCTCCTCAGCTGCCTCCTACAGACAAGCCCCCCTTGCTCATTAGGGGCATTGGCCCATTGAGACGTTAAAGCATTCAGAGTGCTGAATGGACTGCAGCATAAAATGTTTAATCGAGTTTCCCAACGATGTGCAATAATCATGATGAAGAAAAGGGGCTGGACCACCTTCTTTGAGGAAACCAGAGTGCACATGAAGTTCTTTCTGCCACCAAGAAAAAAAATAATCTCAGCTTTCTAAAGTACGTGGGTGACATTTGATGTGCGTGTGCTGATAGACTGCCCTAGGAAGCAGGGGACGATTTTGAACAAACGCAGTTCGGTCCTGCGAGGTGCTGAGTGTTCCTCGTCACACAGCAAGGTCCGGCGTTTTACAGGCATTCAGACATTGCGCTTCATCGTGTTATAATCCTCTAGTCTATGCTAAATCTATATTGCAAAGTCTGTTTTTCAAAAATGACCTTAAGCACTTAACATTTTTAATATTTTTTTAAATAATATTCTTTAAGGCACTTACTTCCCTGTGCTTTCCAGAAAAGACTCAGGAGCAGATGCAAAGCCAGGCTTGAGCAAAGAAGGAACAAAAGACTTTTCCTAGGTGCTCGGAGGGATGGTGCAGGGTTGGTGCAACCCAGGTTTGTGGGAACCTGAGCCACAGCGCTGATGGTGACCCTGGAGGGGAGGTCTCACCCTGCAGGATCACAGGGGACAAAGGGGAGAGGGGGCAGTTTTCCACCAGCCCTTTTAGTTGTTTTCTGTCCCGTTTGAATTGCCTTTATTTTAAGAAAGGTTGACTCTGATAATTTTTAGTCTAATTTGACTTTTGAGGTTAAAAGACCTCTTTCCGGTTCCAAGAGTAGACTTACAGAAGGGCTATGGCAGTTCAGAGCTCAGACAGGACTCAGGATCTTGTTATACCTGTGAACACGAGCAGCATCGTGAAGAGATTTTGATTATGTCCATCTTCCATTTCCTCTTTTTGCAGGCCAGAAAGTGCAGTAATATCTGAAAACTAAACAGAGGGCGGGGTTTAGGTCTGTAATTTCTGTCATATTTCATGTATCAGGTTACTAAGCCACGACTGCAGTCTGGGTGGTGGAGTAGTATCAATAAGTGACTGTTAATAAGACTGATACCAGTTCAACTTTTATGTGTTATTTTATTTATTTACAGACACTGCATTGAATTTTGGGGAAGAGTTCAGGCCTCTGCAAGATGTACTCACACGTACTTTTGTTCAGGCTTTCTCATCTTTCCATTTCAACAGGCCAAAGTCCACCGGTGCTGTGGGATCTTGCCATTGATTCAGGACGTGGTTTTCAGCAGGGCACTGGGAACCTCTATTCATGCTGGTTTCCCGTGTTCTCCTGTTGATCCTTGAAGCGATGGAGGAAACCAAAGGAACTGTGGCTTCCTCCAGAATCTCCACCATTCGGAAAAGGCGGTTAAAAGGCAAAAAACCAGAACTCTTGTTCTTCCAATCCTGCAAAGTGCTCTATAAGCACATAATTGCACAAAATAAGAGAAGGATTTTGTACAATGCACATTTAAATATCATATGACCACCGCTGCTGTGGAGAGACTATGGATATACTATGCCTGCAATATTTCTTTTCAGTACTCCCTGTGGGTATTTTGTACCACTTTTCAGCTAATCACATCAAGAAATTACTGTTTATACTGGTTCCCATGCCAACCTATGGCGGGATGTCTGATGTAGCTGAGTGTATAGCACAGCTCGTCTGCATTTCTCCTGTCGGCGTGGGCCATATGGTGATCCCAGGCTGCGGCACACACCGACAGCCCAGCTAATACCCTGGTTGTCTTAGTCCAGCTATCGACCCCACCCAGAGCCACTGCTGCATTTTTTATTACCGTGGCTATGGCACTGCAGTCTCACCACTGGTTTTTTGGAACATCTCCATCCTAAAGATCAACCTGGTAGTTTTGCCAGGGGGAATGTTCCTTGCTCGTCGTTGTGAACAGATATATTCTGTAAAATGTCCAACAAATTAACAGATACATATTTGTGTCTTCTGACACAAAAAAAGATAATCAGGACTCATCTTTACTAGACAGTGCTTGTCCTTGCTTTCTACCCAGGCACATACTGGGACAAAGCCATGGTTTTTGCAGTGCCTGATTAGTGCTGCCAATTTCCCAGTAACGACTCAGATAATTATACTGTGCTGGCCATTTCAGGGTGCTTTATGAGATATAGAAATTGAAAACCTTGGCTCTAGGTTTCCAAACCTTGGTTTACATACAGAAGAGACCTTGCGGTAACATAACTGTTAATAGGCTTGCAGAAAGAAACAAGCAGTGCAAGGGTACGCTAACGAAGCTTGGGCTGCTCCAGTGTTCGGTTATTAGAGGTAGATGGTGCTGTTGGCCAAGAAATGGTGCTGCAGAGACTGCGGCGCTCCTGCTTCCCGAGACAGACGCCCACAGACAATTGCAATAATTATGGCTCTCAGAACTCCCTTGAGATCGGCAAGTATTATGCTGGGTAGAGATGCTCCCAGAATTTAAAGTAGGGTTATTACGATTTTACAACTAGTAATATGTGAGTTGTGGTTTTGGAGGGGCATAGTCAACTTCACGTGCACCTCTAGGTATGTATGAACCGCT
>NW_009225004.1:76755-100950 GCF_000690835.1 Fulmarus glacialis
CGGTGGGTACAATGCTGACCAGAAAATCTTCTGGGAACAGTCTCTCCAACATGTTGGTGTAGAAATTTCAGGTTCCCAGATGTATCTGGGAGATGCAGAGATAAAACAAAAGCACAAATTTTTACACAGAAGTAATGCTGTTTCTGAGGGGTAGAGTGGCTCTCTACATGGCATTAATCATATGTTGTTTTACAAAAACACTTAGAGGTGCTCACCACACTCCAGGCTTCATCGCACATGTTAAGGGTGCAATAAAAAACAGTCCTTGGACAGGAGGATTACTATTGAATACAAGTTTATGAATAGTGGGGAAAAGGAGACGGTATTTTAAATGTGAAGTCTGACGTTCTTAGTGGCAAGGTGCACTCAGCAGAATAAAACCTGTGCCTTTACAAAGAGCTCAAAGGGAACCAGAGGTTGTATTCGATAGGCTGCACGGGCAATGAATGCTGTTCTGATACATGATTCACAAACTAGTGCAAGAGTCTTGAGACTGTCATAACCATCAGGAAGGTCATTCACGCTGACAGGAAAGTGCATCGGGGCAAAGCAGTTTATGATTTCAGGCAACACCCTGCTCTCCCTGTGTTCGGCTCACGTTGACAGAACTGGATCAGGTACCCGACCAAGAGCATGTGTAAGGGACACGGTCAAGGATATGCAGGCGGCTGAGATGGGAGCTGGACCTCAACGGTCCTTACCTTTTCATAAAATAATCTACCTTCTTTTTACATAAGCTCTGTAAGTGCTATTTTTCTGGTTATGATATTGCTGAGCTCAAAAGTTGGAGAATGATGAAATCTAGTAAACGTGCCGGGATATTTTATTTGTCATTAGATTCTGAACACTTTAGTATTCACTTGGGTCACATTTTGAAGCTTTTCTCTGCAGCTTCCAGGGTTAGCAATGCCATTTTATAAAACCAAGACTTACCTATTCACACATTCACAAGATTCCTGAAACTAAAGCTTTAAGAGCCAGCTGTCACAAAAGTGCTTGGCACGGCCAATGCTGCTGAAGAACGAAGGAGTTCACTGCAGATTCATGTGAGCTGAATCAATATCAAGGGCATGTAGCTAAGGACTGTGATTTTATTCCTGTTTTTTCGGTTGAGTAAGTTCTCTGCAAGATAAATCTGAAACCTCAGAAATTTTTTCCTTTATCTAGCCCTCCTTTAGCGTGTCTGAAGTTTTTCAGAACCAGATTAAAAGTATAACTGAGAAAAAGCAAAAGTCTTCATTTGTGATATAAATGTCTCTAAAACAAAAATACTTTTACAATTCTTTCTTCACCTTGCCTCGCGTTCCTCATGTTCTTGTACTCATTTTTAAGGTGCAGGGGAAAGGAAACCAGGGAAATTCAACTTAAAATTTGTTTCAAGGCTCTGTGAATTTTCAGTCACTAACCTGTAAGTGCAATTTTAGGGTTGAAAAGTCAACAAGGAAATCTGTAGCTTCTAACTAAATGCTTTTCTTGAGCGCAGTGCTATTTTTCCCTATACAATAGAATTATACCTGTTGGGTTTTTTTGTCTTCTTTCAGTGTTTGTCTATGATATCTCAATAAATATGATCTCAGAAGAGTATCTACTGAAAAATATTATTATCAGGCAAGAGATTTATGGTCTCAGTAACCAATTTATGATGGATAAGTAAAACGAAAAGCAAAGAATAATGGAAAATCTCACTAATTCTTACATTGTCAATGAAAGAGCTATAAGCCAGATTCATGTGATATGGAACAACTATTTATTCCTAGTTAAAGCCATTTTGATTGACTGTAGTTGATCAGTATTCCTGGTTCAGTTTTATGGTTTGCTTTTCACTTTTTCTTCTTCCACGTACCTTCTGTTAAGCTGTCTTATTTTTAATCAGTGTATTTTGTGATGACTACTTCACAACACCTAACTGTTTCGTTAGTCTGAGCAGTCCCTCGGTTTTGCCACTGTCTAAACCAGAGGGACCTCAGCTGCCGCGAGCTGCTGCGAGTGCGGCGTTCCCTCCAGCCTTGCCAGAACCAGGAGGCAGAAGAGTAAAGGTGACCTTGCAGTAGCTCAGAGCCCTTAACACTCTTTGGAACATCCTAAGGGTTTAGTTGTAAGTTAAGCTTTGGGATCCTGTTTTCCTGATTTTGGGTCTAAGTCAGGAACAGTCCATACCTAGCAGGAAAACTGCTTTCTCATGAAACCGTGGTCCCCATTATTCAACTCAGATGTATGTACTCCAGGCTTAACTGACATCTACTTTTTTCTTACAACCATTTTTTTCTACATTTTCAATGCATTTTCAAACTCTGATTGGATGTGAAATGTTAGTCTTTAAGATTGTTTTTGGGTTGATAATAATAACAATCTTAAGATAACCCTTTGTTTTTTTCTTTTTTATACAAAATCAGTAAACCCACTGACATTTTACTGGTAAATTGCTCATTCTGTTGAAGTCTTGAGGATATTTAAGAATTATTAGTATCGAATCTCCTCTTGATAGAGGATCAGCACAAAGTGTTTGCTATGTCTAGAGACCTTAACTAAGAGTTATACAGTCTGTTGGCCTCACTACCCTTTGGGAAAAAGTTGGTTTTGTTCTCCTGTTGTTTCAAATCTTAAGAGGTAGGATCATGGTCCAGGAGTACACTGTACAAACCCAGGGCAGAAATGTTCATAGAATCATCATAGAATCTTAGAATGGTTTGGGTTGGAAAGGACCTTAAAGATCATCTACTTCCAACCCCCCTACCGTGGGCAGGGACACCTTCCGCTAGATCAGGTTGCTCAAAGCCTCATCCAGCCTGGCCTTGAACACTTCCAGGGATGGGGCATCCACACTAACATTATCCCCATTCAAGGGGACAAGCTGGCTGTGCTGGGGCCAACTCTGATACAGTGCAGCCACCATGGCCTTGGGCCAGACCTCTGTGATGAGAGTGGTGGGACAAAGCTGGGAGAAGTGGTGGGGCTTCTCCACCTCTGCTCAAAGGCTTGACTTCAGCTCAGCTTCTCACCCTTGGTCCTTGCCTCAGCTATGCTGCAGCTATGTCTGTGCAGGACCATGCACTGCCCTGATCCCAATGTGATCCTAGGTTCGTAGCTGGACCTTGGACCTGTCTCATCCCTATGGACTTGCTCAGCAACCTGAGCTCTCGGCTGACCATAGCCAGTGTGCTCCCTGACTTGTGTGACTACCAGAGAGTATTTTGCTGCTTATTAAATTATTTGTATTGCTGAAAAAGCTGTGTTAATCCTTTAAACCACATCAGAAATAACATTTCAATGTTAGTCTGAGATAGGGCCTAAAACCTGACCCTTTATCTTCACTGGGAAGTGTGTGATCAGCTCAGACACAGGATAAAGGCAACTGAAGATGCTAATACATGACCCATTGTCAACGTTGTTAACAGTGTCAGTCAATTTAGCGCAGATCTTGTATAATATTCCCAGTTAAGAATATTTCATGTTGAAAACTGCCATGGGTCTCGATGATGCCTGGAAAAATAGAAATGATTCTGCGTGTGCATTTAAGCAGAGTTAATTCTTCAAAAGAGAAACATTTTGGCTCCGATGGTGCCACCTTGATCCTGGGATTAACAGTGAAAACAAAACAAGTTCTTATTTTGAGATTTAGCCCAAAGAAGCAAGAAAACACAGTTCAGTGACCACTTGACAATAAACACTTCAGAGAAGATTCAGAAGGGCATCACTGATTTATAAGAATACGCAGTTCTAGTTTTTTTTCAAAATCTGAATGTGGAAAGTGGATTTTTAAAAGGCTAGTACCTTTCATTGACAGCCTATTTGCCTATTTCAGAAAAAAAAAAAAAAAAATTAAACCAGTCACTTCATTAGAAAGACTATAGAGGAGTGGTTCAAAATTGTATTCCTATCAGAGCCTAACAAGGGTTATTCATCATATAAGTACCCCAGGTTGCAAAGCTCCCATTTCATGAAGCAATATACAATTAAGACAACCTTAAGGATGTACGCTATAAATCCTGATGAACCTTTAATGACAGTGTGAGTGTTACGGAATGGGTAGCTCTGGGCACATAGAACAAAGTGGGCTGAAGACAGGTCACACTGGAGGGAAAAAACTACCTAGAAAATTAAAAAGGGAAATATTCCTTCCTCTTCCCCCTTGTTCCCCTCTTATCCCCATGCCCGCATACAACCTTTCATGTCTTAATTGATTTATATGCGGGCAAACATCACCTGGATGACTTACTTTTAAAAGGATTTTAATGCTTGGAAGGTACTTAAACAGAGAACAGCTAGATTCATAGCTGGCATAACTCTGCAGAGCTCTGCTGAAGTCAGTGGGTTTATAATGACTTGAATACTTAGGAACCAGGTTTAAAATATACAGCTACAGAACGGTAACATTTCCTACTCAGTAAAAGTTTTCCTTTGGGTAAATCTCACACTAGAAGATAAAACACCTCTTCCCTTTCACCAAGAAAAAAGGGTGAATGGTTAATACTGGACCCGTCAGAGATGCTATGTATCTCGTGTACAGGGACAGCGTGGCTTAGGAAGATCTTTCTGAGCACCAGAGTGTGGGAGACACCTCTGTGCAGGGAGCAGCGGTTTCGATGGATATCTTTCTACCTTACCTTCCTTAATGTTACGGCAGAGAGTTATTTTATGTCTGCAGTGCAGCTCCATAGCTTCCTTGTCTATAAAGACGATTTGTTCCCGTCTGCTGCTGAAAGAGAGGATCTGGTCCTGGGGAGATGGAGACAAGTAGCTGAATTGTGAGAGGAGCCCATGCACCACAGTCTTTGCTGTGGATACTCTGCAAACAAAACCCCCAAAACTCTTTTGCTGGAACCTTTTGAATAGGTTAATGTTTATGTGGGGAATCATGCCTCTCAAACAGGATGGTCAATCGCTTTCCAGGCGGTGGCAGAGTTGGTCGTGAAGGTCCTTGCAATGGTGTCTCCAATGGGATCCAATTAGACTCCCCAAACCCGCATTGTGCTCCTGTGTGACCGCTACAGAGAGCACAGGATCCACTGCTATTTATTACCTTAAACTAGGCACAAAACTCCTGCTTTAGCTACATAAAAAAGGACTGGTCTGTGTGACCGTTCACTCCTGACTCTGCAGGAACCGTTTTTGCTGACGAACTACAAGTATCTTATCTAGGTACAGTTCGGTCGATTCTGCAGCAGCAGCTGCCTGGGGTTGATGCCGGGACTGCAGAGCCTCCACCTATGATACTAACCAGGACATTTAAGCATTGATTGATCTATGCACAACAGGAGCTGCCTGGGGGAATCTCCAGGACAGTCCAAAATCCCCTCCTGGAGAGCTCCTTTGACACTCAGTCAAATGCTTCCCTGTGAAGCTGGCTGAGTTTAGTCCATCACCTCGTCTCAGTGCAGTCCATTGACTCAAGTTTGTCTCATCTCAAGCTGTCTCATCTAGGCAGAGGTGGGCTGTGGAAGTCCTCACCCGCTCAGGGAATTGATGACCAAGTGTGCTGGGAGTGCACAAAGGCACAGCCCTGATGCCCAGCTACACCATGACTGTAACTCCCATTTTCTCCTCATGACTTAAATCCTGTAGATGAAGTTGTTTGGTGCAGCCTGGGAGATGTCCCTCAGTTATCCTGTGGCACATCACACACCCCCTCTTAGGAAGCCCAAGAAGAGGGCTGACAGCTGCAGCCAGAAGAAAGGACACTTCCATCTTTACCTTGAGATCCCAGCCACAAGGTGAGATGACTGAGACCCTGCCCAAACCGTGCAGCTAGAGGAAGTATCACACCTATAACACCAAGTTTTCCCTAAGAGTAAGTCTTGAGGAAGTCTACTTGCTGCCTCGCAATGGACTCCAACCTCACCGATGCTCTCAGCAGTGGAGCAAACTCAGAGGAGGAGTTAGATCTGGAGCAACTAAGATGTTCAGGGTCATTTCAGGGTTGAGCCAATGCACCTTCATGAGACTGTTTTACCTTAAGAGGGATCACAGAGGCCTTTGTACCAAAGGGAAAAAAAAACCCAAATCAAACCCTTTTAAGAAACTTAAAATATAATTTGTGTGCAAAATACAAGCAGCATATGTTAGAAGCAAAACTCAATTATGCACCACCAGTAGCCCCCGCGCTCGTGCTGCTTATCAGCCCTTCCAAGGTAGTTGGCTAACAGCGTCATTTGGGAATTTCAAATAATACTCAGAATTCCTTTGAACATAGCGTTCCATTAGCTGCAAATTAATTGGATCTGAAGGTCAGCGTGAAGTGGATTACCACAGTTGAGGAAAGCGACGAACATACTGCTCATTTCTAGCACATTAGTAAACCTCTCCTGGAAACAGTGTCATTGGAATATTTCAACCTACGATGCATCCTATAAGTCTTAGTGTTTCAATAGTATACTGCGCCTCCAGTATCGATGAATGGATGTTTGGAACAATTACAAATTGCTTTTCACTGTCCCAGCCATCTATTGTAGATATTCTTATTCTACTTTAGAGTGAGTAGACTGGCCTCCAGCATTTGCTTGATGGCACTTCAGAAGCCACGTGTGTGTTTTTAATAAAGGGGCTGAGCTCAGCCTCACAAAGATGAATTCAAAGAAAGAAGGGGGAGAATGGAGGTGTGCTCTGAAAGGACTAGCAGGGCATAGCTAAAGCTCCTGATTCTTTAGCTTGATTTTGAGCAAGAAATGTTCAAAATCTACTGAACTTCTGAGCTTTCCTAAGTCTTTTGTAGATCTCCATCTACATATTTACTATTTTTCCCTTGCTTTCTGTTTAGGGCTTCTTTTTGTTTTTTAGCAATTTCCATGAATTTATATGAACAAGTCCCTAATTCATGTCATTTCCACTCTTAGTCTCATCTCTTTCTGTTGTCTTCTTTTCGGTTAGATCCTTGCCATCAGCTTCCTTCCTCCTTTCCTTTTATTTTATTTGTTCTTTGTCAAAATAGAATAGTACTGGTTTGCCACAATGGAAACTGAAGAACTCCAAATAAATCCCAATTGCTCAGCATGACTCCGTATAGCATAGCAGTAGTGTTTTACACTGTCAGGTTGCATCCACGTACTCTGTGCATGACTGTTTTAATCATGGATTTGGCCATCCTACTAATTAACTTTCCCAGACGTGAGATCAGGAATGTGGCCTTAAGCAGTTAATTAGAGATATCTAGGATTGAAAACATGCATTTTACTCACATTTTATTTCTTATTTCTCAGTCCTGGTTGCTGTAGTCATTTTAGGGGAAGGAATGCATGCAGCCTGAAAGCAGTATCAGTAACAACGTTTGCGCTGAAAGGGTCACGGCCAGGACGAAGAGAAGTGCACTTTTCAGAGTGCGAACCAATTCGGGGATGAAAGGTCATGAAGGACGTATCTTTGTGGAGAACTAATGCACAGTTAACAGCGCATCTTACTTCCTCATGTTTTCCTGAAACGTCAGCTGTTCATCGCTACTGAGTCAGTGGTATGGGTTAATTCAGCTTAGTGTCTCAGCTCAGAGGTTTACGAGTTTGCAGAATTTCATAGACTTCCACAATGCCCAGCAAGAGATGGGGATTCTTGCCGTTTCTATGAGTTCGCTGCTTCCCTGATGATTGAGTGTGTGTAATCACCATGTTCCGATATGCAAAAATTAAGAACAAATGCAGCCTAGTGCCTACACTCTGCGATAATTGATGCTGGTTTTATGGATTGTGTTTTCTTTACTGAGGACCTTCTTGCTGAGCAAGTCTGACAAATGAAAACACTTGCTGAGATTTTATTTCTATGGCAATTTTCTATGTTTTCTTCCACCAGCAATATCATATTTTTGTTTGTGAAGGAAAGAGCTATTGTTCATCCTAGTTATTTGCCTCTTAGAGCTGAAGTAAAAATAACTGATATTGAGGACACATTAAAATAGAAGCAGGTGGAAAAGAGCAGCTCCTAAAAAAAAAGATTAGAGAAAATTTTACAGACTTGCTTGTGGAAAACTACTGCAAGTTACTCCAGAAGACAAATGATGATTTAACTTGTTGGGATATTTGGCTCTTTTTATCTTGCTGGACATCTTAAAAAGTTAAAACACACTTTTAAGAATTCCATTTATTTGCATTACTCTGGTAAGTACAAAGTCCAGGTTTTCTGTTGTGCTGGAAATGAATAGCAGAAGGCATCTCTCTTTCCTGGGCACATTAGGCAGATGAAGAGATATATTGGAAAAACTTGGGTGACGACACGTGTTTTCCAAGCTCCCTCTCTAGAAGATCAGTCAGCCTCCAACCCTCTTTTTGTACCAGTCTTTAGAAACAGAGGATTCACGTGTGGCCCTTGGGTGAGCAGTTGGTGAGCAGTACCAACAGAAACTGGATTCAGTCTGTCCAGGGGTACTTTTGTAAAGTGAAATAGCTGTGGCTTGTAGCTGAAGTTTTGAATCTGAGACACCATTGTTCTGGCCCCTCTGTTTGCTGGCATCTTCTTGGGAGGGGATGCAACCAGAAATATCTCATTTATTCCTTCCGGAAAAAAATAAACTCATCAAACGTAACCAAACATAGAATTGCCCACAATAATGTGAGTAAAATGCAATCACTGCATTTGCAAGATGACCAGCGCTACTTGCAGTAATCATTTAGCTAGGTGTGGCCCAGAAATATTATCCATAAAGTAGCTTTCAGTCATGTAAATGGCATTTAGGCATCAAACGAAACTGAGGGTGCGTCTACAACATAGTCTGGTGGTAAGTATTATCGTAAAGATCTAAACCAATTTGCTTTATAATTAGCTTGCCCAGAGCTCACCACAGGTTGCAAGAGCTTCCCGAAACCTTGAGCAACCCACATTCAACTGCCTGAAGCCGTGCATCTGTAGCGAGGTATCTCTTGCTTGGGCTTTCCAGCCCAGGGTTGGAGACCCTAGCACTCTTGCACCCTTGTGCTCCGACAGCGGCACTCCCGTGCCATCTCCTCTGCCGGCGCGACGCAAAACAGGCTTGAGATGTGGTCTGGAATCTCCAGGAGGTAGTTTGCACAACTCGTGCCTTTTCAGGAATGCACAAAGCAACAAATTGATTTTATGTTTTGGAAAGAGAAAGAAGACAAATAGAAACAAAGCTGTTCACCTCAGCACATAGCTCTGTGCCACGCATGGAAGTGAACTGGAAATAATCTCTTTTCTCTGCAAGTCTGGAAGGTAAGGGGCCTTCAAATGCTCATCGCAGGATAGGAAGATAGTATTTGTAGGTAGAGAAATGTGATAGACCTTTATACAAAAAGCAAATAACCTGAGAACTGTGATAACCACAGTACCCTAAAGGGAACTACTTGGCCAATACTTATTTTTTGTCAGAAGCCGAAGAACAAGTCACTGTTAGCTTTCGGTGAGAAGGAGATACGCTCCCACATACCCCCACATCTTACAACATCAGCTGAAGCTGCAATCATGAAATGTGTATGAAAAACACAGTCCGAACATGCCGTTACAATGAGCACTTGAAAGGGGGAATGTACTTCCTTAGGTTATTAAAACAGCTGTCCTGAGCCCAGGAGACAAATCATATACCTGCTCCTCCGTGCAAGGTCCTCCCTTGGCAGCCCAGCTAACTTCAGGGCAGAGAGGATATTAGATAGGAGTAGCAAGAAGTTTGTAACCCCTAAGACTTGAAGGTCCTGCTGGGATGCAGCTCTTTTTGGTACCATAGCAATGTGAGAAGCTAAAATGTATTTTGGAGACAGTGATTAATTTTCTTGTACCTGCTGTTAATGCTGATGGGTTTTTTTTTGAAGCCCAAGCTGTCTGCTGGAAAAAATGATCTTACTGGATCTTCCTTTTTTGTTGTTGTTTTTGTTTTTAAAGTAATAGAAATTGTCAAACCTGGAAATTTCCATCACTCTCTAATATTTCCATAAATTAAAAAATTCATTTAGAACATAGTTTTTTATTAGAAAATTTTAGTTTATTTTAACAGCATTTACAGAAAATATAAAGATAAGTTTTAAAATAATAAAAATATTTAATCATTTTATTAGTGTAAAACAAAATTTATTTGAAATCTTAGATTTTAATGCAATGAAGAAATAATTTCAATAACAACCTCAGATACTCACTCAGCCTCTGAAACATGATTTAAGCTGTGCTACGATGCAATGGGACATCTTTAATTGTCACTCTATAACACTCTGTTAAGAAAAGTGTGATTGATGTCCTTTTAATGTTTCTTAATTTTTTCTTAAAAATAAAATAGATTTATTGGTATTCACTGGGGCCCAAGTTCTTCCATTAGGTATGTCTGGAACTATTCAGACATTTCAGATGTAGCTATAGCTGTTTTACATTCCCTTTTATTTAACCTTATTAAGCAACCTTAAAGCCATGGGACCTGACCTGGTATTACTGAATTAAGATTATCTCTTGAATTCTTTTCGTAAACCATGCATTAACCAACCTACAGAAAAAGTAGCATTTTGTTAAAGACAATTGAAAGACAAAGTATTTCCATATTTCTGCATTTCATGCTTTACTGTTTGAAATGCATACATTATCGTCAGTGTTTGTACCTTTTCTGCGTTTTAAAACAATTTAAGAAGCAAGTCTAATTAAAGAAAAAAAGCTGTTGGTGACAGAAAAGAGGAATGAAAGGAAGAGGACAGCTATTCTGCACTGTTAATAAAAGCTTAATGCATAAGTCATAGTAGGTTTTTTGTTCTCTCCCTGAACAGTTTTCCAAAATGTTTATATTCTCAGAAGTTTTTCATTCGTATCTTTGGACCTGTAGTCACATAATCAGATTAATTTTTTTCCAGCAACCAGGTATTCTAAAATGGCTCTTGAATACGCAAGAGAACAAATTGGCAGACTGGAGTCTCTACATTAATTCTGAATGACATTTTTTAAGAAGCCAGAGGGTAGATAGTATATCTTTCCACAGAGCTGCTGGGAATATAGTTTTGCACCTTAAATTCCCTAAAGGGACATGTTTTGCTGCTGTTACTCTAGAGAAATGGAGCCAAGGCTGTTTTGTCTGGCTGCGTGCAAAGACGACAGAAAATGGCTGTTTTAACTTCATTCAGCTGCCAAAAATGATGCTTTTTGTCATTTTATATGTTGCTTTATGTACCTCTGAGATAACCTTCACTGACCATCTCACAATTGTTCCTTCCTTCTCCAGAGGGATTTCAGGCATCGACGTAGCTGTTTCCCTGCAGATCCCATTTTGGGGAATGCTGCCCGTGGCGTGACAGCAGCACAGGCAACGGCTTTGCTGCTGTAGCAGAGAATAGTCTAAAGCTGGATTAATTATTCTTCTTTTGTTCCTATTACTTATAATGAAATAGATTACTACTTAAGCGAAATTATCCTTCAAAGTTTTTTTTCAGTAGACTTTTCTTTGAATTTAAAAGAAAAGAAGAAGCAAAGCAAGTAAATAAGAAGCAAAACAAAGACAATCTCATTAGGATCTGTGAAACTGGCACATATGGGGAGATTTAACACCTTTTGAAGTATTGCTTATGGTAGTGATATGTTTTAACCAATTGTCTCTTACTGTGGTGTGAACTATGAGATGAATCTGGAGTCGTAGCAGGGAAGGTTGTTAAAAGCTGTGGTGATATTTGTTGATAAATTTGCAAGAGTTGCAGTTGGCTGTAATGCTACCCTCACCCATATGCTTCACTGCAAATTAATGTGCTGAGTGACTCTCCTGCCCATCCCCCTGTCAAAAAAAAATCTGAGTGCTTGGTTTGAAAAACACAATTCTATCTGAATATTGTTTTGTACCTTACCAGGTTGCCATGATGTATAAACTTACATAGTACCAAATTTTCTACAAGTTATAAAGGTAGAGCTCATGTTAGAAAATCATCTTCCACAGATTATCAAGGTTATTTCCAAACTTTGGGAAAAAAAAAAAAAAATCTCCAGCTCAGTGACTAATGTTTCTATTAGCCAAATACACAAAGCAAAGTATGTCTTAAGTTGTGTGCTTTGTGGAAAATTCAAAAAGTGAGGTCTCTCCTGAGGCCTGTGTAATTCATAGAGCACTTTAACCTGTGATTAATTACAAAGGGAGCGGAAGCTTTGCTCCTTCCCACTTGTGCTTTCATCAAAACCGAAAATCCTAAAGTAAATCTCTGCTAGGCAGTAAGAGACCCAAGTGACTTGCTAGGCTGATTAAAAATCAGCCATCCTGCTGAGTCTTGAAACAACACCGGGTAAAACGGGGATCTCTGGAATGGAAACATCTATCAGAGATCAATGCTGTAGAAAGTAACTTTTTTTTTGAGGAGAGAAATGACACTGAAAAAGCGAAAGAAGGCTGCTGCACACGTGCAAAGCTGGTCAATGGTAGGAGACCAGGTAGGACTTTTTGATGTGGGGGAAGTGTTTTTTATTGAAGGTGATGATCTTCTGATGTGTTCTGGGGGTGGAGAGAGGGGAATGGCAATAACACTGTTGAAGCACCATCTTTAGTTTATCCACTGCAGAGTGAATCACAAGTTAGTGAGTTTTGCCATGCAAAAAAGCCTCTTGGCTGATGCTATTTGATGTGCAAAACTTTCTTGCTGAAGGTGAATGATCTCTGAGCAGGGAGTTGCTCTCACTAGCAGCCTAGAAGTAAATTTTCCATGCCAAAACCCAACAACATTATTTGAAATAGATTTCTCCATCAAGTAGTATTCTGCTATTTTTATGTTTATTTGTGGTCCAGATGCTCTCACAAAGTTTCAAGGTTATTAGAATAAGGTGAGGTGAAAGGATGGGGTAGGGAGGGGAAGAGCAAGGTTTCATTCCGGATTTCTGTTGGTTTGTTTTGAGCCACTTCTGTTCTTTGTCAACCTATTTCAGCCAGACGGTATGTCAGCCTTGCATGGTGGAATAGTTATCTACAGATCAGGAAAGGTGTTTCCCTGCCTCGGTTTTGCTGTGGCTGTAGCTCAGGGACAGAAGTGAAAGGAAGAGGGAACACAAGACCCATCTTCTTGTGAATGGAGAGTGGGCAGATCCCAACGTGTTGACTGAAAAAGAAAATACGGGAGCAGTTTGCCTGGCAGGTGGTGTACACAGCGGAGTTCCCCTTGGGAGAGCTGCGAAAAGCAATCAAGAATAGCTCTGGGAGACCCAGATCCTTTAAGTATGTCTCACCCAACATAGCATTTCTTCGCAAAGGACTAGGGTCACCGAGAGCACACAGAATAGTTGTTTTCCCTTACTTCCCCATCCCTGGCTTCCGCCCCTCACAGATTCTAACAACTTCATTACTCTCAGAGAGAGGTGGGAGTGGAGAACTATAAAAGCTGGGGCTTTGGGGCTTGTTGCTGTCATTGGATCGTGGTGGGGCTGCCGCGGTTGTCCCTCTCTCCCTTGGTCCTGCGCAAGCCTGAGGGCGCAGCTGGGCACTTAACCAGAAGTGTAGCGCTCGCTCCTTTCAGCCATATTCAGGGAGCTGAAAAAGGAGATGAGAGAACTCACATGAGCAAAATAAATAATAAAAATAACTAAGGAAATGGTTCTGCATTTTAGTTTTTGGAACTGCATGAGGAGAGCAGCAGCTGGGGCTGAGCAGCGGAGGGGGAAAGGCGTAATCAACACGCTCATTTTTCAGTAAGCCCCAGATGCAGATCAAGAAATGCAAAGTTTGTGCTGACTAGAAGACAAGGGCCTCAGTTCTCATCCAGCAGAGAGTAAATTAAAAAATAATTATGAAGATTAGCAATTTCTCTGAAAGTGTTCAATGCCTTGCATATTTTTCCCATAGTTATTTTCTTTCTGTAGACGAAATAGAATGGCCTGGGACTTGGTCTGGGAATATTTGTTCCTCCAACAGCCCTACCCTGCCCACAGGGCACGTCCCCTCCAGCTGACAAGCACGAACTGCTCTGGAAGTGGAGTTTTCCAGGTGGTGTGGCTTAGGAGCAGTTGAGAAGGAGAGGATAAGCAAACTCCTAAGGATGGAATTCCTAGGCAAGAAAACTGAGAAACAGCAAAGACTGCTTTTGCTCATTTGGTGTTTCCATGGATTGAGGGAATTCAGTTTTGGTGGAATGGATATGAGCAATATCTGCACATGTAAGCGAGTATGGAACAAATCTGAACAAGTTTCTCAGACTTGTCCTGGTATTATCCATGCCCCAAGCAGCCCCAACGCTGAATCATGGGTTCATTTCAGTGTAAGGGCAAACATGAAGTCAGTAAAGAAATCTTCGTCTTTGATCTCTAGTACTTTGACCAACCTCATTTTAAATCTAGATGTCTTTCCTACGTGATATATTCTCTGGCTCACCTGACTAATAACTGAGTGGGGTAATGTTGATATGCCTATAAAGACAGTGGATTTAAGGAGAGATTGCAGGTTCTTGGCCTGTAACTGCTTCTTATTCTATATTTGCATTGCACCATACATTATAACATAGGCTGCTCTTCAGTATATCACGGGAATGCAGCAAAAATACAAATAACTTGACTCATATATTTAAAAACATATAGAAAGCACTGGCTCGTTCCGTGTGTGTTCCTGGTTCCTCTTTTAAATTATTCTCAGCATAAAGCATGTATTTACATTCAGATCAGAACTATTCACAAGAGGCATGCAGCTGCGGAATGTGTTACATATTGTAATTATAAAGATATATTCGTTCCTTTTTCCCTGTGAATAGATTCTTGTATTGATTTGTTCTTACTTCTGCACACCTACACTGAGGCAGTGGGGAGAAGGTTGATTTTATGTGAAATGACTTTAATTGCCTTATCTCTGGGGAAGAAATACAGTCGTTGAAAACCTCAGTTACAATTTTGTAACAATTTTTCCAAACAGACTTAGACTAATGATCCAAAACACTTTTCTTCTTAATTAAGACTATGGTTATAGATGGTTACTGGGATGCTTGGAAGGTTTGGGGAAAAAAGAAAGCCTGAAAAGTTCAAGGAAAAAAATGTAATGTCGAGCACACATTTTTTAAATTGAATGAAAGCTATAGCTTCTGTAAATTGTTTGGAGAAAAAGAGTTATCCAGCAGATTCAAAGCCACCTAATAAGTGAAAACCTGGACAAAAGCTGGCACTTTACTTTTAATCCTACAAAAAAGAGCCAACAAAGAGTCAAAAGACCATAAAAGAACCGACTCAAATCCCAGACCCCACAAAGAGATCTTTGTGGAACATTGTGACCCTCAGGCTTGGCTTTTGTTTTCCCAGACATAAATGGAGACAGAATCCAATAGAGTCAGTAGATGAGGCCAGTAAGGCAACCACAAGGTGTGTCAGTTGAGGATTAGCTACATGAGCAAGGACTATTTGTAGGCTTTGAACCTTTTTTTCACTTCTAGCACCTCCCTTTAAGGTAATGTCCCAAAAATTGCTCATAGATTGGCGTGCTTTGGAGATGCCGTTTTGAAAAGCAGCAGTGAATGTTAAGAACTATTGTGCACCCTGTTGGCTATTTTCATTGAGTTGCGTTTTTTTTTTAGTTCTGAAATATGAGGGTCTCCAAAATTACTGCAGCAATATGGATACTGTTACTGTTACAAAGTTCTTAGTTGTTAATTTAACCGTTGTATTTCAGTTTGTTTTAAGAATAGTTAGAATATGCCTATTTTTAAAAAAATAGAGGGAAGGAAAAACAAACCCTGTGTTGGACCTGACATATTGACCTCTGAAGATTTGAATCCTCTACAGACATCCTGCAGTGATATTGAGTGGGGAGAGCTGTACAGAAATGCTGACAGAGAATGTTGCATCAGATAAATAGATCAATTTTCTTGGCAGAATAACAGCATTTTTCCTTCTTTTATATGGGGCATGTGGAATTGCTGAGCTGTGTTCTCAGTTAAGATTAGATACATATTTTGAGCCCAAAGCTCCTCTCTATCAGAATTTAATATTAAAAAACCCCACAAAACCCTCTCTGCTTTAAGTACTGCTACTACTGCTATTAATGTGTGTGTGTGTGTCTATCTGAAAGTACAGCGTGGATGGCTCTTGCTTTTTATCCACAAAAAATGTATTCGGCTCTTTTACAGGAATGGAGTGAAATGCTTCGATTCACAATGTTTGTTCTTCTGTGGTTTAGGTGAATACAGCACATCCATTTCTTAAAATGAACGTGCAGATGTTCTCTCTCTTACACCCCCAAGAGGAAAGTGTTACGGTTCTCTCTCATCTCAGCATCTACCCAAGGCGCGTCTTCTTCCTTTCCCCATCTTGAGTTTTCTGGGATTTTTTTTTCTCCTTTTTTTATTTTTTGCAATTATCATAGGCACCTTTTGGCTCAGATGGTTTAGTCTTGCATGAAAATTAGATTTTAATTAATCTCTTGCAAAAATTTCTGCCTTGTGTGGATGATGTCACGTTTCCATTATCTAACCCTTAATAACTGATTATAGCCTAATTGAATGTACTAGAGGAAAAACGACAGGATGTCAGGATATAAAGTTCATTAAGGAAAATCAATTTGCAAGGCTTTAAATTACATTAAGGGCTACCCTTTAAATCATCTAATGTATTTCTTCCTGGTTTGGGAAGGTAAATAGGCACATTGTGGAGAAATATGTGCAAGGAGAAGTGGTAGATTTTGTGGGTATATTAGATTGCAAGCGGCTGAAGATCAGACAACAATTCCATTATCAATGACAAGCTGCCAAGGTACTCAAAGAAATACTTTGCCAAGTGCCTTGTATTTTCCATTTCTTTGTCATTTAAAAATAAATAAATCTTGCTCGTAGGTTGGACCGAGACGTATCTCATTTTATTAAAAAAGCCAATAGAGAAGGGTTAATGAATACCAACTCTATTACTTGCTCTCCAGGATGGATTTGGCAGCCCCTTTACATGCCAGACCAGATGTTTTCATCTTTTTTAAGTCTATCAACGGTAGAAGTCATATAGTCTGCTTATAGTCATATTCTTGGCATCATCATCAGCTGGACGCATTTCAATTAGTGCCTTTTGTGGTACTGAGTCAACACGGTACCTTTGTGAATTGTTTAATAAATGCAGTCGGTGGGAGACAACCTTACCTTGGTGGTTAACTCTTGAGAGTTATTTGAGGACGTGGTGGTACGCTGGGGACAGTTTGTGTCCCATGGTGGGGTCTCAGGGCTAGCTGCACCTGCTCGTGGCTTCCTGGGTGCCCAGGGGAGACAATTTTGGTGCAATTCTGGCGAGGGAAGGTAAGGATGACAGCTGGACTCCGAGGCCTGGACCTGTCTGCACTACCTTGCATATATTGGTGTGGCCTGGCTGGTGTTGGGCTATCTCTTGCTCTCTGCGTGACCTCTGGGCTTTAGTACCAGGCAACAATGGTTTTGTTCAAAAACTACAATAAAGTGATAGAAAACCCCCATGATATTGCAAGCTAAATTAAACAAGATTCAGTTCTGAAGCAGAGGCTTTTCTCTCTAACATCCTGGTTTCTTCTTGGTGCTATTTTGGACTGGATTTTAGAAATATGACATGGGTTGGTCCATCTATTTCTCTTCTCCTCCGGCCTTTGGCATTCATACATTCCCAGCACTGCAGTGGGAGACAAGTCCCCACTTCCGACCGGGACTCCCCTCTGGGGCCAGGGCAGTACAACCAGGCAGCACGACTGTTGCATGACTTCAGCTGCTTACATAGTACATGACAGCCTTGGATGAAAGGGTATGTCCCCAACATGAATCCAGTGCCATGGATGTATTCTATACTTGCAATTCTTTGTCCAGGATCCAATTGTTTACCGGAGCTTGCCATGGTCTTCCTGCGCATCAGCGGGGAGAAAGAACCCAGATATCTCAGTATGCAAAAGCAGACCTGCAGTCTCCTGTTTATAGTGATTTTCAGGTAAGATAATTAATTAGGACTTCAAAGGAAGAAGTAGCATATCTAGCATAAGTTTTAAGTCACATTTTGTCACCTTCCCAGAAGCTGTTTAAAGAGTGGAGAATTGGTACAGTATGCCTTTCTCTTTGAGATGGTTTATACAGAGTTTTTAATTACGTTGGAGATCTCTTAAATATAATTTTGTATGATGGCATCTGGTACAAACTGGATGCCTCACTTTGATCTCCCATGGAATAGAAGTTGACAGTAATCTTCAAATGAAGAGTAACATCAGCAGAAAAACAGAGACGAAATTAACATATTGGAGCATAGGTTTTCTTGTAATCATCACTGTATTAAATATGGAGGGGAGTATTCTGAAAATCAAGTTTGCATTTTGAACAGCGTTAGTGGGGCTGAGTTGCCCTCATTAGCTATTTTTTATTAAATTTGATAAGAAAACTGATGTTGACAAGGACTGAAAATGCTTTTTTTTTAATCCTGTTTTTAATAATTTTAGATCACCTACTAAATATCTTGTAATATTTTAATGGGTGTCTCATTCATAGCAAAAAAAGGTGAACAAACTGAATGCAGAAAATAAAAATGCCATCATCTCAGTCTTTTGCT
Source organism: Fulmarus glacialis (assembly GCF_000690835.1). Taxonomy (NCBI): domain Eukaryota; kingdom Metazoa; phylum Chordata; class Aves; order Procellariiformes; family Procellariidae; genus Fulmarus; species Fulmarus glacialis. The sequence goes on from NW_009225004.1 coordinate 95,134, forward strand.
CCTTGCAACGGTACCAGGATGAAAATTATGGCTATGTGTGTTTTGCTCTACTTTCAATTTGCAACCATATTTTTGCATATTTGATATAACTGAAAAAGTATGTTGCATATGTTTGCAATGAATTTGCATCTCAGGTACAAAATTTTGGCCAGTTTTCTTGTAAATTCCACATGACTGTAAGGCCCTTTAATTTTTTTCACAGGATTTTAGAACATTCCTAGTGTCTTCCCTGGGTGTAAATAAGATGCATCAAAATATACAGATGCTCACTTTTATGTGTTATCATCCCACAGATGAAGTCACAGTGAACATTTAAATTCTGAATATGTTCAATTTTGTTTTATTTTAAACAGATACATATTTGGGAATGCTAAAGAGGGAGAAGGTATTTTTTGTAATTCCTTGCGTTTATTGTGAAAACATCTAAAAATTCCTACAAACATTCGTTGCAGTCTTTCTTCATCAAAGATTTTGATTCCTAAGGAATATAATAGGTATTTTGTTTGCCGAAAGCATCAGGTTAATTTTGTCCTTACGGTAATTCCAGGGGAGTCACTAAAGTCTTTCTTTCAGGAGACAGATGCTGCTGGAGTGTTTCGGTGTTCCTGGCACCGACTGCACCCCATTGCTGCTTCAGTGAGGAGGCATCCAGAGAGAAGAGAAGGGCCAACACCCTTGCATTGATAACTCTGCTATATCAGATGGATGGTGGTGGGCTTTAAATATGGTTCTTGTACTTAATTATCATTTTTTTATGTTCTTTAATTGAAAATCTAGACTTGCTACAGCCTGCTTCATAAAAAAACGCATTCTAATTTGGGGTAACGCTCTTTGTTCAACAGGCACTACTACATAGAAAAATACATCGTTGAAGGTTGGGGTTCAGATACTTTGTCAAAGCAGCGTGTTGAAGAATAATAACTGCCAACACTACGCTCAGGCCCCACCGTCGCAATTTGGACGTAGCCCGAAGCCTGTTGAAGATGTCATTGTTCTTTGAATGATGCCTTCAGTAAACTGGCACTTACGTATTCTCCATCCTTTACGGGCCTTCTCTCATCCCAGTGTGACAGTCCCTGGTCTGTGCCACGTACTGGGGATTTGGGTAGTACTTCTTTCCTTTCTGTCTTAACGGCTCTCTACACCCTCCCTGACTGCATTCGCAGCAGGACAACAAAGCAAAACAGAAGAGGGACTCGGCGATGTGTGGTTTCCAAAAAGCATCTATTTGTCACTCTTTGCTATGGCGATACCCTCTTTTGGGTTGACAGAGGGGGTTTTTGGGGGTGGGGAAGGGAGACAAATGCTATTATTATTTTCATGTAAGCTCAAAACACTAGCTACTGCACTGCCATTGGGAAACGGCATATACTTGTCTCCCTGTACCTTGAACGGGCTCGTGAGCTGCGAGGGTACCTGGTAATTCAAATGCACATCGGCACTGACAGTATCTTTCTTTCTTTATGCATAGCACAGCAGAATCCCTGTCACTGAAGACAGCTATAAAAATATATAACCAGGCAGCCCGAGTTTCTCATTTTCATAAGAGTTGGGGGCATCTCTGGAAAATAATCTTAGCAAAAAAATAATAATTATGGTTGACTTGCTATTTGCAATTGAGAAATTCTGTCATGCAGTGATTGTCTATCGCTTAGCATGACAAAAAGCTAGACAAGCATAGAACAAAACTGCAACAGAAAAACAGAGAAAGCGGTAAGAAATAAGTGGGAAACCAGGTCTTTGTTAGATTTGGGACAGTGAATGGCGTGATAAGAAAATCCATTGTGTATTTTCTATCAGGGTGAAAATCTGCTGCAATTTAGGCAATGAGAAGCTCCTGTGCCATTGTGCTAGCACTGCGGTGGTTATGCTGCTCGTGGATGGCAGAGAGAGGGAAGCAATCTGATAAATGAAATGTAACCACCTGATGCATAATTCAGTCTTGCAAGGGCAGTGTAGGAAAACAGTATCATAGCTAGACAAATTAATCTATCTTAGGTTTGTGACTATCTCAAGGCCTTCTCTTTCATTGTCAGTTCAGTCACAGGTATATATGTGATTATTATTTCAAATGGAAAGTTCTTTTCCAATAGCCATTTTTGAAAGATGCTGTCTCACGGCAAAATCTCTTTACTGAAATATGCTTTCATTTTGAAGTACAAGAGCAACTGTCAGTTAGAACCATCATTTGTTTTGCTTTGTTTTGTTTTGTTTCTATTATTTGTGTGTTATCATTTCAGGAAATAAATTTGTATGTAAGCAGTCGGTGCCAGAAGTCTGAACTTCCATTTGTCATTTTAGATGTTGGCACCACTGTGGTGCATTACGCTCACCAATCCCAATCATAACCCGCTGGTTAATAACAGCTGCATCAAGTTGGCTGTACTCACAAATTGCGACAACTTAAGAAATACAGAGGGGAAAGGGAATATTACGGCACTTTGCAGGAGACCGAGGCACAGAGAGGTTTGTCCCCTGCCCACAAAGGCATCGGGGTGTGTTGGCTGCACAGACCGGGGTCCGTGGGAGACCCTTGGCCAGCTCTATAGGCGTTGGCCAACACACCGTGGTTAAAGTCACACAGCAACTACACACCGTGGTTAAAGTCACACAGCAACTGCTGGTGCAACGCGTACTGGGGACAGTGTTTGAGTCAACAGGCTGTCCTGAAACACCTGAATTTGTGATATCACATCTTTGGCCAGTACTGAAGTTGATTGTAGACTCCACTAGAATGGATTAATGATAAAAAATGAGTGTAATATAAAATATTGTAAATGATAATATAATAATATGTGTATATTATTATATATCATATAATATAAACACTATCATATGATAATATAATGATAAAAACCAAGTACCTGTGAGGCCTCTGGAGCGATTTCCATTCCCTCTCCCTTCCCCAAATACAAGTTTGATTATGGGCTGCTTTTTCTTCCAGCTTTCCTGTGTTTGTTTTACTAGGCATGAACCGCTTGCTATGAGCCGGGCACTGAAACCTTCCCAGCTTGCCGTCTGCAGTCTGTCCAGGTGGGCTATGGGATTTTCCTGCAGACCACTCCTGGGCAGGGGAGGCTCCCTGCGAGAGGAAGAAGAGTTCAAATGTGAGCGAACTGCACCCAGGAGGAGATGGCGGGGGAAAGAAGAGTGATTTCAGGATTGGTGTTGGGGATTTCATACAAAAATTGAAGATTCAATAGCTTCTGTTATCTTTAGGACTAGACATGCAGAAAGCGTGTCTGCGGCTCTTATTCCTCAGGCTATCTGAAAAGATTATGGATGTTCTCTGCGCTGCGGTGACTGAACATCCATACACCTCATTCATGCGTCGTTGTTCACAAACAGGGTCATGGCTTTTAACATCCAGGGACAGAAAAATGTCCTTTTGAATTAGTCCAGTCCTTATTCTGTGCTTTTTATCTAGTTCCTTCCCCATTAGAAAGGTGTTTTTCTGGAAACAGTAGAAAACAGCAGATAAGGAAGCAGGCTACAGCAGATATAACCACTTAGTTTCTGTCAGCTAGACAAGCACGCTTTCTTCCTCCGTAATACAAAGGCGAAAAAAATGTGAACAAAAGCATGTTTTCATTCACTAAGTTCCTTCAGTGCTGGAGCTGATAAAATCTCAAACATGCGTCCAGAGCCAGTGGCAATGGAAGAAGGAAGGGGACTCTTTCTCAGTAGATACCGAACAAACAGAAAAGGAAAAAATCTTGACATTACCCAGCGCCGTAGCAAGGGTGAGGAATAATGGGTTAGAATTCAGGGAAGAAAGGTCTTTGGAGGGTGGTTAAACGTGATGCTGCAGTTTAAATTTCTGCTCAGGAAGTCCCTGAACCACAGACCGGCAAAAGCTGGAAGGGAATGATGGAGAAAGGATCACTCTCCTCTCTGCTCTTTCCCCAAATAACTCCCAATAAAGACATAATACCGGACTTAATAGACTTCTGTTCTGTCTCCGGGTGGCTGTTTCTCATATTGGTAAGCAGGTTCCCAGATGCAAGGCTGGGCCAAGCATCTTGACAGTTCACAACATGGAGAGAGATGGGCAGGAGTGTTCTCAAATTTTCTTTTTTTTAATCTTTTTTTTTTTTTTTTTTAATTTTCTGCATACACTTCTCTCGTCTTTCTACGACATCTGCTGTAGGAAGTAAGCAACTTTAAACAACCAGCCTATTCAGTAAGGGTAGGCCTGATGTTATCTATTTAAGTAGGATTTATGCTTTGAATCTGCAAACGTTAATATTAATTTATACTTAATTTTACAGAGCTGTCAGCAAAATATGCTATGAGGGAACTAACAGTGTGTGTTGTTCACAGTTTTCACTTTTACTGAGTATACCCAGAGAGTTTTGATAGGACCCAGTTAAGATGTATGGAAGGTTTGGGAGAAGAAAGCAGCACCATTTTTGCAGATTGGTGTAGGTGGGGACTTTTCCTCTCCCACCTGTAGCTCACGACTCTTTTTCCAGAGAAAAGGGTAGTCAAAAGTATTGGTATGGACCAACCAGTTTTGCCCTGGAAAAAAAAAAAAAAAACCAACAAAAAATCCTCAAACATTTTTGCCACCTTGCTTTATTACCGCTTTATAAGGCATGTTCCTAAAGCATGAGAGGGTCATGTCTTCTTTCTAAAGGTGTCTTAAAAAGATGAAGCATTTCTAAAGCCAATAGTTTATTCTTCACGATGTACTTCATGTTAATAATATATGAATTTTTGGAATTGGCATGATTTCCATCTCCTTTAATGTTATCTTTTACAAGCCCATAGAAAGAGAGATTTCCAGAATAACAATCAGATATTGTTTAAAAAAAAAAAAGTAAAGAAGTTATTCAGTTTCTCCCCCATAGTATATTTATTTGGAGGAGCTGAAACTTCCTCATAATCATATCAAACCTAAATTGCTCTTTGTATGGCCATCAGGACTGAATCCATATTTCTAAAGGTTTCATTTCTGAGGGCTCTGGAAATCAGATTTTGTTCTTTGTGCACTGAAATATTAATAAATATTACATATCAATTTTTAACTTATCTTTTCTTTGTTTCACTGGGTATGGCTCATAAAAATGTCTTTTACTCCACTTACTAATATCCAAACTAGGCGAAACAGCATTAAAACAGAGCACATAAATACAGCAGAAATGTAAATGAAAGAATTCTGGTAACAAGACCTGCCTGAAGAAATCTGTACGGACACAGTAATATATATTTCCTCCAAAATATCTTAAAGATCTTTTGCTCTACCTCCTGCACATTATAAAATACTCAGGGAATTATAGATTAAATCCTGGAATACATTTAGATCGTTATTTCCAATGACAACAATGCAATTCTTTGAACAGTGTGCGTTTCATATATACAGAACAGCAGTAGAATAAATAAGGCATATATTGCATTGGAAAAAAGTTACATTTCATGATTCACTTAGGGTTTGGCAGAAAAATAGGACCAGGTAGATATCCTCACAAAATGATTATGAGCTGTCTGGTGAAGATTCTGTCAGTGAATAATTGCAAGCAATAATTTTGTTTTCTGTAATTTAATATATTATACATGTATATCAACAATGGAGATAAGGAAATCTTGACAAGCCACAGGTCTCAGTTAAGTGCCAGTGTAAGGGCAAAGTTTCTGTTTGCCACAGGGCTTACAGAAACACTGAATAGTGCCTTTTTACTCTGAAGAGCCGACGGGCACCTTCATGGAGTTATGTATTATTCAGTACTTTAATTGGTGAGCACAGGTAATTTTGGCAGGTCTCAGGTGGCTTCTTCAGGTCTCATCTCTTGTTAGAATCATAGAATCATAGAATCA